>NC_037343.1:39289081-39589931 GCF_002263795.3 Bos taurus | reverse complement strand
GTTGGGGGCACTGAGTGTAGCAGTGCGTGCATGGGACCTTTTGAAGGAGGTTGCCATTACCTTCACTACCTCCACCATAGTTTGGCCCAAGGTAAATAACAGGGAGGGAACACAGCCCCACCCATCAAGAGAAAACTGAATTAAAGATTTACTGAGCATGGCCCTGTGCATCAGAACAAGACCCAGTTTCCCCCTCAGTCAGTCTCTCTCATCAGGAAGTTTCCATAAGCCTCTTACCTTTCTCCATCAGGGCAGATAGAATGAAAACCACAATCACAGAAAACTAACCAATTTGATCACATGGACCACAGTCTTGTCTAACTCAATGAAACTATGAGCCATGCCATGTAGGGCCACCCAAGATGGACAGGTCATGGTGGAGAGTTCTGACAAAACGCGGTCTACTGGAGAAGTGAATGGCAAACCATTTCAGTATTCTTGACTTGAGAACCCCATGAACAGTATGAAAAAGCAAAAAGATAGGACACTGAAAGATGAACTTCCCAGGCTGGTAGGTGCCTAATATGCTACTGGAGATCAGTGGGGAAATAACTCCAGAAAGAATGAAGAGATGGAGCTAAAGCAAAAACAACACCCAGTTGTGGATGTGACTGGTGATGGAAGTAAGTCCGATGATGTAAAGAGCAATATTGAATAGGAACTCTGGAATGTTAGGCCATGAATCAAGGCAATTGGAAGTGGTCAAACAGGAGATGGTAAGAGCAAATGTCGACATTTTAGGACTCAGTGAACTAAAATGGACTGGAATGAGTGAATTTAACTCAGATGACCATTATATCTACTACTGTGGGCAAGAATCCCTTAGAAGAAATGGAGTCCCCATCATAATCAACAAGAGAGTCTGAAATGCAGTACTTGGCTAAGCTAAGTCACTTCAGTCGTGTCCGACCCTGTGTGACCCCATAGATGGTAGCCCACCAGGTTCCCCCATCCCTGGGATTCTCCAGCCAAGAACACTGGAGTGGGTTGCCATTTCCTTCTCCAATCCATGTACTTGGATGCAATCTCAAAAATGACAGAATGATCTCTGTTTGTTTCCAAGACAAACCATTCAATATCAGAGTAATCCAAGTCTATGCCCCGACCAGTAATGCTGAAGAAGCTAAAGTTGAATGGCTCTATGAAGACCTACAAGACCTTCTAGAACTAACACCCAAAAAAATGTCCTTTTCATTATAGGGGACCCAAATACAAAAGTAGGAAGTCAAGAGATACCTGGAGTAACAGGCAATTTTGGCCTTGAACTAAAGAATAGAGCAGGGCAAAGCCTAACAGAGTTTTGACAAGAGAACGCACTGGTCATAACAAACACCCTCTTCCAACAACACAAGAGAAGACTCTACACATGGACATCACCAGATGGTCAACACCGAAATCAGATTGATTATGTTCTTTGCATCAAAAGATGGAGTTCTATACAGTCAGCAAAAACAAGACCTGGAGCTCACTGTGGCTCAGATCATGAATTCCTTATGCCAAATTCAGACTGAAATTGAAGAAAGTAGGGAAAACCACTAGACCATTCAGGTATGACTTAAATCAAATCCCTTATGATTATCCAGTAGAAGTGACAAATAGATTCAAGGGATTATATCTGATAGACAGAGTGCCTGAAGAACTAAGGACAGAGGTTTGTGACATTGTACAGGAGGTGGTAATCAAAACTATCCCCAAGAAAAAGAAATGCAAAAGGCAAAATGGTTTTCTGAGGGGGCCTTATAAATAGCTGAGAAAAGAAGAGAAGTGAAAGGCAAAGGAGAAAAGGAAAGATATATACATTTGATTGCAGAGTACCAAAGAATTCAAGGAGAGATAAGAAAGCCTCCCTCAGTGATCAATGCAAAGAAATAGAGGAAAATAATAGAGTGGGAAAGACTAGAGATCTCTTCAAAAAAACTAGATACCAAGGGAACATTTCATGCAAAGATGGGCACAATAAAGGACAGAAAAGGTATGGACCTAACAGAAGCAGAAGATATTAAGAAGAGGTGGCAAGAATACACAGAAGAACTATAAAAAAGATCTTCACGACCCCGATAATCCTAATGGTGTGATCACTCACCTAGAGACAGACATCCTGGAATGAGAAGTCAAGTAGGCCTTAGTAAGCATCACTATGAACAAAAGCTAGTGGAGGTGATGGAATTCCAGTTGAGCTATTTCAAATCCTGAAAGATGATGCTGTGAAAGCATTGCACTCAATATAACATCAAATTTGGAAAACTCAGCAGGGGCCACAGGACTGAAAAAGGTCAGTTTTCATTCCAATCCCAAAGAAAGGCAATGCTAAAGAATGATCAAACTATCACACAATTGCACTCATCTCACACTCTAGTAAAGTAATTCTCAAAATTCCCCAGGCCAGGCTTCAACAGAACATGAACATGAACTTCCAGATGTTCAAGCTGGATTTAGAAAAGGAAGAGGAACCAGAGGATCAAATTGTCAACATCCATTGGGTCATCAAAAAAACAATAAACTTCCAGAAAACCATCTACTTCTGCTTTATTGACTATGCCAAAGCCTTTGACTGTGTGGATCACAACAAACTGTGGAAATTTCTGAAAGAGATGGGAATACCAGACCATCTGACCTGCCTCTTGAGAAATCTATATGCTGGTCAGGACGCAACAGTTAGAACTGGACATGGAACAACACACACACACATCAGTCACTCAGTCGTGTCCGACTCTTTGCGACCCCATGAATCGCAGCACACCAGGCCTCCCTGTCCATCACCAACTCCCGGAGTTCACCGAGACTCACATCCATCGAGTCAGTGATGCCATCCAGCCATCTCATCCTCTGTCGTCCCCTTCTCCTCTTGCCCCCAATCCCTCCTAGCATCAGAGTCTTTCCCAATGAGTCAACTCTTCACATGAGGTGGCCAAAGTACTGGAGTTTCAGCTTTAGCATCATTCTTTCCAAAGAAATCCCAGGGCTGATCTCCTTCAGAATGGACTGGTTGGATCTCCTTGCAGTCCAAGGGACTCTCAAGAGTCTTCTCCAACACCACAGTTCAAAAGCATCCATTCTTCAGCACTCAGCCTTCTTCACAGACTGGTTCCAAATAAGAAAAGTAGTATGTCTAGGCTGTATATTGTCACCCTGCTTATTTAACTTATATGCAGAGTACATCATGAGAAAAGCTGTGCTGGATAAAGCACAAGCTGGAATCAAGATTGCTGAGAGAAATATCAATAACCTCAGATATGCAGATGACACCACTCTTATGGCAGAAAGGGAAGAACTAAAGAGCCTCTTGATGAAAGTGAAAGAGGAGAGTGAAAAAGTTGGCTTAAAACTCAACATTCAGAAAACTAAGATTATGGCATCTGGTCCCATCACTTCATGGCAAGTAGATGGGTAAACAGTGAGAGACTTTATTTTCTTGGTCTCCAAAATCACTGGAGATGGTGACTGGAACCATGAAATTAAAAGGTGTTTACTCCTTGGAAGAAAAGTTATGACCAACCTAGATAGCATATAAAAACCAGAGACATTACTTTGTCAACAAAGGTCCATCTAGTCAAAGCTATGGCTTTTCCTTTAGTCATGTATGGATGTGAGAGTTGGACTATAAAGAAAGCTGAATGCCAAAGAATTTATGCTTTTGAACTGTGGTGTTGGAGAAGACTCTTGAGAGTCCCTTGGACTGCAAGGAGATCCAACCAGTCCATCCTAAAGGAAATCAGTCCTGAATATTCATTAGAAGGACTAACGGTGAAGCTGGAACTCCAATACTTTGGCCACCTAATGCGAAGAACCAATTCATTTGAAAAGACCCTGATCCTAGGAAAGATTGAAGGCAGGAGGAGAAGGGGACGACAGAGGATGAGATAGTTGGATGGCATCACTGACTCAAAGGACATGAGTTTGAGCATACTCCCGGAGTTGGTGATGGACAGGGAGGTGCTGCAGTCCATGGGGCCACAAAGTGTTGGACACAACTGAGCGACTGAATTAAACTGATTAATGTAAGGATGAATACTAACATACACCAAAATGTCAACTGTGATTGAAAATTAGTGGCAAGATAGAAAGCTATATTTCCTCCTTCAATTTTTCTATAAATATACACTTTCCTACAATATTCATGTTATTCAAAATGTAAATTGCCATCACATTATTGCTTGCTTTAAAGAAGCAATTTATTACAATTCCCTTTAATGTTTAATGAACACAGCATGTTGGAAAACTGAGGCAGACTACAAATAACCAGGTAGTGAAATAACTCCATAGCACAACAGAAAAAGAAATAGTTCTGGAATGTAACAAGGGAACTGTTCATGATGAAAGAAGCTTGACTATTTTCAATAAGGAGCTGATGTGACTGACTGAAAACATATTAATAGTATGCAATAAAAACTGACTGAAAATAAGAAACTGATGTTTATATTCATATCAAATTCTCTTTTTAATTGGAGACACAGCTGGCAAAAAGATAATAACTTTCTGGTTTGTAAAAATCAATCTTTACCTTAAAAACATTAGTATAAATTTAAATCATAACCACTTAAACAAAACTTTGTAGGTGAAGCAGAACTCCAAGTTATTGTTTCATAAAATAACCTCACCAGGTAGCTTAAGGACTTTCCCATGGCTTTTTTTTTTTTTTTGGTGGGGGGGGGCAGTGGCGACCACCCAAATCTACAAGGACTACCTATATGGCGCCTCCATCAGCTTCCATTCATTCTGCCCTATGAAAGCATCTGAAACCCTTTCCACTGAGTCTCCCTTCCAGAGCATCAGCTCATGCCCATATGCCTCTGTGGCTCACCAGGCTGTTAAATTATCTTGATTCTCAAAAATTATTCCTGAAGAATTTCTTCCCTCCTTATTGTTTCCCAGAATTTTCCCAACTGCCTGTTTATGCGTTACTTCTGCCACATGCCTAGCTATTTCTGAAGAATTCTCTAAGAGTGAGCTGTTTATTCTCAGAATTTACTCACCTAAACCTCTATAAGATCCAGGCCATTAACTATGATCAAAATCAGGGCTCTACTTTTTTCACTTTTTCCCTTGTGTATCTTTTCCATGTGTAGAGCGCCCTTTGAAGTTAATGGGAACCCTTCATGTGGAAGAGATTCCAAATGATACAAAACAGAATGAGAACTAAGCCTGTCATTTATTTCTCACATTCAAGGACAAAAATACACACACACACACTCACACACACACACACACACAGGAAAAAACATCATATAATTAGCAAGGTTTCAGTAGAATATTAATATTTTACTAAAAATAATTCAAAGAGCTTCTTTAAGAGAGAAAGAAAAAGCACCTTAGTCAATATTTATTAGAAAATTAATGAGTACCTAATTATATATGTTGGTCAGCACAGTAAAAATACAAGGATCTACAACAACAACAACAAAAGGCAGTCCCTGAACTTCATGGAGCTTACGGACAAATGAGGGAGTAGATACTAAGCAAAGACTCACGCAGATAAATGTAAAATTACAGCAGTGGCTGGTGATGCCACCAAAGAGTGGTTCAGTATGTTCATAGTACTCTGACCTGCACAGGGCACATGAAGAGGCCTCCCTGAAGATTTTAGCACTTGCACTAACATGAAGGGTGTGGGCCTGGAGTGGGGGATGGGATGGTTATAGCACAGAAAGCAAGAGTGGGCTTTATGCAAGACAGACTGGAGAGGAGGCGAATCATGCTTGGCCATGTAATTTATAAGAAGAAATTTGGTCTTTATCCTGAGAGGAATGGGAAGCCTTTGAAGTGTTTACAGCAGGGCAGCAACATAAGATTTGCACTGTGAAACATTCCCTTTTCGAGCTCTGGTCTGATAAGGAGGTTAGAGAGAGGAGAGAGAAGGAGAGAGAATGTAGGGAGATCAGACAGAGTTCTAAGGATGGAAACCTATGTCATAGACAATGATAACTTTGACAAGCGAGGTAGAAATGGACAGAGCAGTGGACAGATTTGACGATTGTTTAGAAAGAAAAATTAAAATGACAATGATAAACTGAAGATGAAAAGTGAGAGAGAATGAGGTCTCAAGAACAGCTCCCAAGATTTATGTTGTGAAAATGAACAAACTGTGGATGTAAATACTCTAAGAGAGAGTAGGAGGAATATGTTTAGTTAAGGGATAAGTCATGAGTGTAGTCTGAACATGTAAAGATGTGAACATGTGAAATAAACCACTGGCTATAGAGAAGCTATTCTCAAATACACAGATTTGTAAATTGTTGATATCAGTGTGATTAAAACCATAGGTATGAAAAAATGAGATGAAGTGAGAGTCCAAGTGAGAAGAAAAGAGGACCAAAGTCTGAAACTTGAGGAAAGCCAATATATAATGGCTGGGAGGAAAGAATGAACCTACAAAGGAGAAAGAGGGGTGGCTAGAAGGATGGGAGAAAAAACACAGGTCAGTAGAAGAGAATGCTTTAACAAGGCAAAAGGACTGAAAAGGTCATGTGATACTATGAGGGAAAGTAAGATTCAATGTAAAAAATTATTCCCTGGTTTGGGTAACAGGGAGGCTATTGAAGAGAAAACATTAAAAATAATTAGCAATTAGGAAGATCCCCTGGAGAAGGGAATGACTACCCACTCCAGTATTCTTGCCTGGAGAATTCCATGGACAGAGGAGCCTGGTGGGCTACAGTCCATGGGGTCACAAAGAGTCAGACATGACTCAGCGACTGATACTTTCCAAGAAAAAAATGGCATCATACAAGTATGACCAATCTGAAAGAGGGTGGGGGTCAAAGTACTACAGTAAGGTACTGGAGGTTCCATTCTGTACCAGAACTTTGCCTTTAATTTCTGGATAAGGGGGAAGATGTAGGGATTCTGAGAAAGGAACCTCAGCATCTCTAATGAAAGGCAGGCACTTAGGGGAGCAGCCAGTTAGAACCAGTGTGAAAGCATTCAATATTTAAATAACCACTGTGGCTCCACTGATGCAAGCTGGCTGTACAACCTTACCAAGCATTGTTTCTGAGGCCTGATGGAGAATGGAAGCAGCCACATTAGAATGGATGGGTAACAGAGCTGAAAATATCCCAAGCAACTCTGATTCCATATAATGAGTCAAAACGTTCAAAACATCTTCTAGATGTAGAAAAACTTTCTTTCAAAAAAATTTTTAAGTTAATAATTGGCCAGAGACTTCCTTGATGGTCAGTGGTCAGACTCCATATTTCCACTGCAGGGCACACAGGATTAGGGAACTAAGCCCTTGTTGGGGAATTAAGATCTGAAAAATTGCAAGGTATGGCCAAAAATATTTTTAATTTAAAAAGTGTTTTAAAAGTTAATAATTGGCCAATGAAGAAAATACATATCAAACAGAGACCCTGTTTTTAAAAAGTTCCTGGATGTTTTGGCCCATAGTAAGAAGCAAGATGATGTGTTGTTCTTTAATTTAGGTTAAAGTGTTTTGAAGAAGAAAGCACTTAATACACTGCCTTATACAAAACAGCCATTAAAGAGTGGTAGCTAATTTTATGATATGATTATTTAAAAATCAAATATACCAAAGAATAATGGGTAGAAGTATACTGGCTCAGATGGTAAAGAATCTGCTTGCAATGCGGGAAACCTGGGTTCGATGCCTGGTTTGGGAAGATTCCCTGGAGAAAGGAATGGTTATCCACTCCAGTATTTCTGCCTGGAAAATTCCATGGACAGAGGAGCCTGGAGGGCTACAGTCGAAGGGTTGCAAAGAATCAAACACAACTGAGCAACTAACGCACATACACGCACACACACAAATATATGTAGTCATTTCTGGATGATAGAACACTTTAAGAAAAAAAAAAGAATCCATGACACTATTTTAATAAATAATTTAAAAAGCTTCAGTAGCCTATATGGACCTCTTCTTTCTTGGACATTTACTTTGTTCATTATCTGAATTTAGCATTTACATCATCTTGGTTTGAATTACTAGCAATTGTGTTTGCTTTGCTCCCATTATCCCAGTAAGATTATAGCTTAGTTGAAAGCACGGACTTCTGGGGTTTGTATGTCAGTTCTGCCATTTAATAGATGTATGAACTTGGACAAGTTACTTAATCTAACCAAGCCTCATATTTTGATCTGGGAATTGGTGCTAATAGCCCCAATTTCAAATAGACACTGTGAGTATTAAGTGAAGTGAATGTACATAAAGTACTCAGAATGTCTGGCATCTGGTAAATGTTCAATAAACGATAGATTTTATCAAAGTAGAACTGTACTTTATTCTCCTTTGAAGTACTTATACTTTCCCTAGATCACAGGTTAGTTATAAATCATTGGTATAATGGTTCTAAACTAGAGGGAACACCAACAATGGGTGCTTTTTGTAAATGTGCAGCAGGCTGTACTGTACTGTACTGTCACCGTGTCTAGGAGACATCTACTAAAGACCAACGATGATAAATGAAGAACTCTCCCATCTAAAATGACAACAGCATCTGCTGGAGTCCAAATACAATGCCTAATTTTGTGGTTAGCTCTGTTACTCAAGTTTGAATCAGTTTCTTTGTAAGACTGAAATTTATTACAATCAGAATCACATTTTAGAGTTATATGTAATCATTTTTTGAGTGGTGTTCTTAGATGGGAAGCTTAAATAGTCACCAGAAGCAAGCCTGAAATGGCAACTCTGAGTAACAGTCATAAATTAAGACCCAATTATTTTCCTCTGGATGATAAAAAGTAAAGTTCAAAGTTAATAAGCTGCTATAATATATTCTAGATTTTCCCTTCTGAATGTTAACCTCACAATATTTTTAGAGATCATTTACATACTTGGTTATTTACCTCCAGATTTTAAAATATGCAATTATTTCTTTCATTCAGCAGTTCTGATACCTATCATGAGTAGACTGTATGTTAGAGACTAAAGTACTGAACATGGCGATTAGAGACAACAACTGTCTCCAATCTCACAGAGTTTACAGGCAAACACGAGAATAACGTTAAACAAAAAAATACACAAGCCTTCAGTGAGAAAAGGACAGGCTCACTGGGAACATAACAGCAGAGAACTGAAAATACTGGAGAAGATAGAGAAAATATTCCTAAGGAAGTGACAGACTAAGGAAAATGAGAAGCTGTTACTCAGGCAAAAAAATGGAAAAGAAACTGTTCTAAAGCACAGGAAAGAGTGCATCAAAAGAGTGCGTCTCCAGCAGAGAAAGAGTTCAGATCACTGAGGGCACACTGCCTGAAGGTCACTACTGCCCGAACACAGAATTCATCAGTGCCAGCGTCAAGAGAAGGAACTAGAAGCAGGCAGAGAATGGATAATGGATGTTACAGTTCAGACTTGATCCTAATTGGAAAGAAGTACTTTTCAGTGGTTGTAAGCAAGGGAGTGGCGTGTGCAGACTTTTTGTTTGCACCAAAACAAAACAAAATAAAATCTCATCCGATGTTTTACTAGCTTATCATTTCAGCAAAAAAGTTTAGGAGAGAGTGTTGAATTCTGGTTAAAGTAAGTCTTTTAATTATTTGTGGATTTTAATTACCCATATTCTTCCTGACTTCCTTAATCACGGCTAATTGAAAATTGGCTGTAACTTAAGATACTCGGTAAGGAAACTTAGTAAAATGAGGTATGTAACAGATGAAATCCTGATTTCTGCTGCAAACCTAAGAACATATAAGTAACAGGCATTCTAATTTCTGATGGGAAATAAAGAGGCCCTGGTAAATATCAGCCATCCAGAGCAGCTATTTTGCTTAATCCTGTAAACTAGTTGCAGATGTTGGCTCAAACACTAGGCTTTGCATCTGTAATTTAAAAATTGTCTCATATTTCTAAAACCTGACTCCGTATGCACCGGAAATCAGTGACATGAATTATGAACTTCAGGAAGAGGAGAAGCACAAAAAATGCCAGAAGTGATAGGAGATAATATTGGGAGCAGTGGTCAACCCATGTGCACAGGATGGGTGAAGGATGACACGGTTCCTTCCTCCAGGACATGGATCCTGCAACCAGGCATTTGAAAATGAAACCCTGCAAATGGATGTACCAAACAAGAGGAAGTCATTTATAGATAGTTGAGTTCTCGAAAACAAATCCTCCTTTTCCTTTCCCCCTCCCCCACTTTACAGCAGGTCAATGAGAAGACACAGGGTTGTTAGAGAAGGAAAAGATTTTTGAAGAGGAAAAACACACACACAAATGTGTACTAAAGATTTCTTACCTTAATTAAGAAGATTATATTTAGTAGACTGGGGCAGGAAACAAATGACTTGCTCTTAAACTCATGTTTTAGTTATGACAGTGCCTTCTCATAAAAGATATTTATAAAAAGTCAATAGAGACTTGAATTAAAACTCAGAAAAGGAGCTGGGGGGTGGTAGAATGCCATCGATAAAGAATTCATATTATACTGCAAACAAAGAATTAGAAACAAATGATGATGATGACTGAATTTCCTATTCCTATTTGTATTTCTAAAGCTCATTTTTATTTATGTACACTATTCCCAAGTAGTGCTCCAACCAGGCAGTATAAATGGCAGCCCATAGTACAATTTACCCACAGGGACCATCCATCACAGGCTGAGAGTGAAAATAACCTCAACAAGAATCAGGGCTAAAACTTCAGCCAATCATTTAGTGAGGTAAGAGTATAGTACAAAGCTTCAAGGAACTTAGGCTCAATTATGAAACCAAGACATTCATTTCCTGGAGTGGGAGCATTCATCCCATTGAATTCGGCCTAACGGAATCCCCTGAGGTGGGAATGGATTGGTTACTGAGTCAAAGAGATTTCATAGTTCCTTTGGGGGCAAGACATTTTATTCCCTAATTTAGCTAAAGTTCTACAAAGCTCTCTTTACATTTTGTTCAAGAGGTCATCTCTGATAAGTTTTATTTTCTGCACATATATAATTAGGAAATATAGGCTAGGAAAATAAACCACATTTGTCTTTCAGATAAGTCTGAGACCAGCATTAACTCTTTCAATCTACTGGGACTACTGTGATTAAATCACAGTCTTCTCACACCATGCTAACTACTCCTGAGGAAAAGTTAACGATTCCACGAAGCTGTTACAGACCTGCCCATTGAAATGCTTGGAAAGAGAAGAAAAGGAGGTACTTCACCAAGGAGTGGAGGACTTAGGGCAAATAAAATTATGAACTGACATATAGAGCTACTGTCTGGGAAATCTGAGACCCTAAGATTGGAAACCCAGAGGAAGAAATGGCAAACCACTCCAGTATTCTTGCCTGGAAAATCCTTTGGACAGAAGAGCCTGGTGGGCCACAGCCCATGGGGTTGCAAAGAGTCGAAACTGACTGAATAACTAATCACAAGATCAGAAAACATAAACTTTTGAGGGGAAAAGATTATTCTTAAATGGAATTATCCCATTACAAAACAAAACACTGCAAAAATTACAATAAAATGTCTCAGTAATTTACACTAATGCCTGGATAAATGCTATGACATTTAGGTCCCTGACAATGAAACTCAAAATAAAGCTGTGAGTTGGGAGTGATGCTGAGAATGGAGCCCACAAGGCTGATGAGCAGGTCCTTCTCTGTCTAACTGACATGGTCAGCATGAGCGTTCTTTTCTATGAACATACATCTCAGGACTCTCAATGAAATATCTTAAGAATGTAAAGATGTCTCTGTATTTTGAGGATCCCAGGCTAAACACTGTGACTCAGGAAAAGTTCTGTAATGTTACTGTGCTGAATGTGAAATGATTCATGCTCAAGGGGCAGAAACTGCAATTTGCCTTGGTCATGGTGAATTGGAGACATACTTAGGTTAGGTGGACTTGATTTCAATATGGGAAGCAACAAACAAACAAAAACAAAAGAGCTCTATTGGAAAGATGTACAAGAATTTCTCCAAAGAAGACATACAGATGGCTAACAAACACATGAAAAGATGTTCAACATCACTTATTATCAGAGAAATGCAAATCAAAACCACAATGAGGTACCATTTCTTTTCTTTTTTTTTTCAAATATTTCACAAACTTTATTCAAATTATTGAAATAGTCACAGAGCAATAAAACATGCAATTCTGAAGTGATATCAGTATCATGGAGAAGGAAATGGCAACCCACTACAGTATTCTTGACTAGAAAATCCATGGACAGAGGAGCCTGGAAGGCTACAGTCCGTGGGGTTGCAGAAGAGTTGAACACGACTTAGCAACTAAGCAACAACAACCATTTCACGCCAGTCAGAATGGCTGCGATCCAAAAGTCTACAAGCAATAAATTCTGGAGAGGGTGTGGAGAAAAGGGAACTCTCTTACACTGTTGGTGGGAATGCAAACTAGTACAGCCACTATGGAGAACAGTGTGGAGATTCCTTAAAAAACTGGAAATAGAACTGCCTTATGATCCAGCAATCCCATTTCTGGGCATACACACTGAGGAAACCAGAATTGAAAGAGACACATGTACCCCAGTGTTCATCGCAACACTGTTTATAATAGCCAGGACATGGAAGCAGCCTAGATGTCCATCAGATGAATGGATAAGAAAGCTGTGGTACATATTCACAATGGAGTATTACTCAGCCATTAAAAAGAATACATTTGAATCAGTTCTAATGAGGTGGATGAAACTGGAGCCTATTATACAGAGTGAAGTAAGCCAGAAAGAAAAACACCAATACAATATACTAACGCATATATATGGCATTTAGAAAGATGGTAACCAGAACCCTGTATGCGAGACAGCTGAAGAGACACAGATGTATACAACAGTCTTTTGGACTCTGTGGGAGAGGGCGAGCGTGGGATGATTTGGGAGAATGGCATTGAAACATGTATAATATCATATGTGAAACAAATCACCAGTCCAGGTTTGATGCATGATACAGGATGCTCGGGGCTGGTGCACTGGAATGACCCAGAGGGATAGTATGGGGAGGGAGGTGGGAGGGGGGTTCAGTATGAGGAACATGTGTACATACGTGGCAGATTCATGTTGATGTATGGCAAAACAAATGCAATATTGTAAAGTAATTAACCTCCAATTAAAATAAATAAATTTATATTAAATAAATAAATATATATTTTTTTTAAAAGAAAGAAAAAAAAGAATTTCTCAGCTTTGGTTTATTTCTGTTTTCACTGTGACAGTTCATCAGCAGCAACCTTTTGAAAACACCTTCTGATATAGGACATGGATATCTTCACTGACAAAAGATCCCATGGCCCTTTTTTGACAATGAGGTTTTATGATCTACTCTTTGCTAATCTCTTAATTTGCTAAATTGGAAGGACTAGGGTTTTCTCAGTATAACAAAGAAATCAGCATCTATACACTAGAGTCCCAGCATGTAAACTGGTAGTGAGACCCCAGCACGGTCAACAGCTGAAAGCCCTTTTGCTCCTCTTTACATTCCACTTGGTACCTACACTGAGTTTTACCATCTTCTTAAAACTCCCATGTAACAGGTAACTGCCACTTCCCTACCTCCCAACAAACAGCCCAGTTTCCCATTTATCAAACAGTTGAGATAATCAAGAATAAGGCATGCAATATTCTTTTCTCCTCAGTTACTGTGACATTTCTCTTTCACTAGAGAATTTTAATAGTATTTCATAGTTATTCTTTTTTTCATTTATTTATAATGAAAAATATTTACTATAAAATTTGTTATATTTTCATTTATTTCACTTATTTTTCATTTATTCATTCATTTATGAATATACTCATTCATTTATAAAAAGTAACTTTACTTCTGAGGCAAAATATATCAATCTTAAAATAAATATAGGGAAAACTAATTCAATGGCCAAAGAATCACCCCCTAATAACCAAATAGGGCTTATACTAGGAAAGTAAGGATGGTTAATAAATCTATCAATATAACAAATAATATAATTTGTTCAGTATGTGAGACCATGATCATCATCCATATGAAATTCAAGGCTCATTTCTGAAATATCAGCTGCAGAAAAATAGATAAATTTCATTATCACAGTATATTTTAAAACAAAAGCCATCAAATCATTATAAATATTCCCAACAAGATAAAAAGTAGCTAAGAAAATTTACTGTAATTTTATAATGTTCTGGAAGAATATATGAAGGTAGAAATAAAAGCTACAACTACACAAATGAGATAAAAATTATAATTAAATTATAAGTAGTAGATAACCCAGTAAATTCCACAGAACTAAAATAAATGCTTAAAATCAATACTTTTCATTTTATAACACTAAGTAATTAAAAAATATAATTGAAAAACATTCCATTTAAAATTACAACATAAGAGTATTCTAGTTATTTTATATTTTAATAAGAAATGTAAATTTGTATATATTAAGGGAAAAAACAGGAAATTATAGTATACAGAAGGAATCATCATCTGGTTGGATAGGATAAAAGGGTATGAAAATTGTGACTTTTTCCTATATTAGTTTAAAAGCTTTACAAATATGTAACCAATATTCAAATAGAATTGTAGTTGAAATATGACAAGATTTTAACCTTCAAATGAAAGAATGAATAATCTACAATACCAAAATACATTTTTTTAAAAAGTAATGAAAGAAAATGACCTAGAAAATATTAAAATGTATTAGGCATCTGCCATAATTTAAAAATGTGTCATTGTACAAAAATCAACAGAGAAAGATAAATAATCCAGATCCTGGTCCTAGGATAAGAGCTCATCCACGGCCTGGACTGAGTTGTGCCACCCATCCAGTCTATGACCTATGGTGAACTATTTAATTTTCCTAAGCTTCAGTTACATCAATTACAAAATAGGAGAAATAATGGAACTTACTTCACAGGGTTGTAGAACTGCATACATTGATGTAAGGAACACACTTGGCAAATTATCTAGCCATAGACTAAGCTTTCAAGAAATGTGAGCTGCAACAATTACTACTATTGTTGCCATTATTATATAATCACAGAAGTACTGCAAACCAATTATGATGGCATGGATCATTCAAAAGTTATAATTAGACATTCACCACTGTGAAATAAAATTTTAATAATAATTATTATTGTCATTATCAATAATCATTGAGTTGTTACAATGTACAAAGCACTGCTCTCAGTGCTTTATATGAATCCATGTGTTGAATCCATTAACCCTAACAGGTAGATACAATAGTTACATCCCTTTTGCAAATGAAGAAACATAGATGTTAAGAAATTTGCCCACAGATGGTGAGCTGCAGAACCAGATGCTGCAGCCTGGCAGTCAGGCTTCAGAATCCATGCTCTTAATACCTTCACTCTGCTCCCCAAGCTAGTGCCTTAACTTCTACCACACACAATGATAAATCCCAAATGGACTACAGAGACAAATGTCACTAATAGCCTCATAAAAATGCTATAAATACATGGGTAAATATTGAATTGCTTTTTAGGTGAACATTACCTTTCTAAACATAAAAGCAGTGGAAAAAATGACAGGAGAAAGAGTAACATATATTACTACAAAAACTTTTACCTCAAATACCTGGTCAGTAAAATTAAAACATACACAAGAAAATGAGAAAAATCCTTCCTAATAAATATGGTAAAAGAGCAATATCATTATTACATAAAAATTCTGTTATAAGTCAAAAAAGTAAAAGAAAAATTTCAAAGAGGATATAAGCAAAGGAATGAACAGCTCATTCAGAAAAGAACTCTAGTGGTCAATAAGCATGAAAAAAATTCACTAGTAAATTATAGACATAAGTGGCTTAGGTTTAAAGATGTATGTAATCAACAAGAAAATAATTTTCTTTTTCATAAGGCTACATATAAAAATCTGTAAAACTATGAGAAGAAAATAAAAGATAAAATATAAATGTCACAAAATTTAAAAATTTGTCTAAATCAAAATTATGAATTTTATTTTATATTATACAGTAAAGTCAAGTGACAGATAAGCAGAAAATATTTGTACTATATATAATACACATAAAATATCCAGACTATAAAAAAATCAATAAGAAGATAATGACAGTCACTTCAAAACAGACAAAGGACATAATCAGACATTTCATAAGAAAAAGAACACAAATGTCTATTAAATATTTGAAAGGCTGCCCCATAACTTGCAATAAGTGAAATGCAAATCAAAATAATGTATTATTCTTCCCATCATTCAAAATTATAGAAAACATAATTATCCAGTACTGAGGATTCAGGTACACACATAAATAGCTGTTGGGTCTATAAACTGGTTCCACTCTTTTGGAAAAACTTGAAACAACACAAATACCTATCCTTAGGGGAATGGTTAAATTTACTCTGGCACATGTACACTATGGAATATATCATAAAACTATGTGCCAGTAAAAGAAGTTTTGTTGTCTTCTGTCTTGTATACTTACATGAAAAGATCTCCAAGACATATTGTTAAGAGGATAAAGTAAGTTCATCTTCAAATATATTTAATGAGCACCTACTATACATCAGGTTCAAGATGTTACAGATATACCAATGAACAAGAGATAGAAGTCATTGTGTTTGTGGAGCAAACAACTATAATGTAAAATATGTACAATGTGTGACCATTTTTATTTTTTAAAACCACAATCCATGTGTCTTTGTGTGCATGTGTGTGTGTGTACAGGTGTTTGGATGTGCATGTATATGTGTATATATGTTCCAAAATGAAAACAGTAGTTATAACTATGGAAGTGAGTGAGACTGGGTAAGAGTCAAGGGTATATTTACTTAATCTGCATTACTTAATTTAACAATGAAAATGTGTTCATGTATTTTGTCGATAACAAACAAAAATTAAGCTTCAAAATCATATATTACACTGAAACTCTGTGTTAAATAAGCTATATAGTCTACATAAGGGAAAGACTGAGGCAAGAGCTATAAAATTTTGAACAGTGATTTCTGCTCTTTTGGAGTAACCACTCTGTCCTTAACTACTTAAAGTCATTATGGCTGATGGATTAGATGATGAGCTAGCTGGTAAGGGAATGAATTGGGGACAATTCTACTACAATGAAGTCATAGAAGACTGGAGTGAGACATCCAGGAGCTAACCACTGGCATTCCCCAGACCAGCAATCAGGAGCAGGAAAGATGGAATGGGAAGTGTTGGGGAAGGGAGGGACTGGATGGGACTATCCTGGGTTTGGCCTAGGCTTCCCTGGTGGCTCAGATGGTAAAGAATCTGCCTGCAATGAATGTGGGAGACTCAGGTTCAATCCCTGCGTGGGGAAGATCCCCTGGAGAAGGGAATAACTACCCACTCCAGTATTCTTGGGGTTTTCCTGGTGGCTCAGGTGGTAAAGAATCTCCTGGCAATGCAAGAGACCCAAGTTCTATCCCTGGGTAGGAAGATGCCCTGGAGAAGGGAACGGCTACCCACTCCTGTATTCTTGCCTGAATAATTCCATGGACAGAGGAGTCTGCCAGGAGTCCATGGAGTCACAAAGAATTGGACACAACTGAATAACTCATACTTTCACTTTTTTTTTTTTCCAGACCTGCCTGAGGGAGAAAACGAGCAATTTTTGGTACTGGGCCAAATAGTATTAATAGCAATCCATGTGGAGGTCCTCCACCACCTAGGTGGCTATGTAGGAATAAAGTGGAAACCTCTTCTCTGAGAAGTGAAATGGAGACTAAAAAAGAGGGAATTAAAAGGGTGAGAGCTGCATATCCAGGACCAAGGAAATGATACAATCCCAATAACCATAAACATTGAAAACTGTCATAAACAGGAAGACACTAAGATGCCATTTATCTGATAATTCAGGGGAACATTCAGGTCTGAAATTAAAGTGGCTAGTAAATAAATAGTTGGAGATAATAAAATTTTACATGTTACAAAAATTACAGGGAATTCAAATCACATAGGCATTTAATTTACTTGGAATGAAATACATCATGTTAAAAGAGACAGAGAAACAGGCAAAGAGGACAAAACTAGAGGGAAGAAAAGAGGGAAGCAGGGAGAAAGGAAGGGTGGCTATGAGATATCAAGAGGCAGGAAGGGAAACCCTTAGTTTGCCCAAGTGCCCAATTCCCTGGTGAAACAAAACCAGGCCTCAACTGCCCAAAGGAAAGACCACACTGAAATGGAAGGCTAGATTCTGCCTACTGAAGGGATTTTTAAAGGTAGTTTTGAACAGATAGGATTTTTCTCCTCACTGATTTTCAGTCCGAACCCTCAACTGAGAGGTAACTTGGCTGTAAAAATTCAGTAAGTACATCTGTGTATTTTTTGGAAAAAAAAAAAATCATGAGGCCGACATTAAGCACTATTTCAAGTAGAAGTCTAGATTTAAAAGATACAGAACAATAAGTGTGGCTTATTACATAAGTGTGATTCATGGACTCCAACTTCTGTCAATTTTATTAAGATAAAGATCGCTATATTTTATAAGCTATTGATTGACCCCTTTAGAGAGATTTTACAGAATTAAGGGATGAAAAGGAAACACATTCTAATAGCTATTATAGCTTGTCATTGCTTATCACTCAGTGGAGTAAATGTTTTGTGATTCCCAAACATGTGTATGTTGAAGCCCTAACCCACAACAGGATGGTATTAAGAGGAAGTGCCTTTGAGAGGTAATGAGGGTTAGGTGAGATCATAAGGACAGAGACCCCACTATGGAATTAATACCCTTATAAAAAGAGGAGACATGGAATCTCTTTCTTCACACACCATGCAAGGCAATGTGAGGACATAAACAAGAATAGGCCCCTCACTAAGAACTCAACCTTGCTGGCACCCTGAACTTGGATGTCCAACCTTCGGAACCACAAGAAATCAGTGTCTCTTGCTTACGTCATCAGATCCATGTTACTCTGTTATGGCAGCCTGCAATGACTAAATAAGATTAATTCATACAAACCCAAGTTCATTCTATCCAGGATCAATTTACTTTAGATGAAGAAAAATGTAAGTAAAAAACAAAAATAATAGTGAATGACTGAAATGATGTGATGCTGTAATTGAGACTATTAAATAAGATTGTTGATGCAATTTATGCAATGTTAGAAAAAGTAGTTAAACACTGTAATTAAGAGAACAAGATCTAGTATAAAACTGCCTGAATTTTAATCTTGGTGCTTCATGTATAAATTGTATGACTGGACACACGACTTGGCCTCTCCATGCCTTGGTTCCCTTATCTGTAAAACTGAAATAATTATGATACCTACCTCTTAGGGCTGCTGGGAGGAATTACTGAATTAAGGTGTGTAAAGTACCTATAACCACACCAGAAACACTCGGATGTAATCAACATTAACTGTTGTGATTTTTACAGAATTGGTGGGAGTAGACAGCCATTCACTTTGTTACATCTTTTTTTAGTAAGTAAAACTTTCCTACTTGGTAGATTTTGAAAATGTAGATTCCTAGACCTTAATATGGATTTATAGTTCCACACGATGCTTATGGAACTTCATGGGTCCATCTTTATGTCAGTCCTTTGTCTCTGCCATCCTCTTCCACTCCATTCCTGCCCTCATTGAGGGTGGGGTGAAACTGGAGAGAAGACTAGATGACATAGAAAATGACTAAGGAAAAAGATAGTTTGGGTATTACCATTAAAAAATGATAACTGTTTCATTTTTTCCTCATGATAAATTACCTGTAAGCAATAAAATTTTAAAGAATATAGAGAAATTCTCAGGAAGCAACCCTCAAAAACACTAATAAAAATAATATTTTAATAATAGCACCTTGAAGAAGGAGAGAACAACCCTGGTTTATCCCAGTAGCAGAAGGTATTAGTATTTCCTTAAGTGAAAATAATAAAGAAAAAGAAAATACCTTTTAAAGTTCCAAATTACAAATTTATAATGGTCCAAATTATAAATTTAGTTTAATAAACAATTAAAGTTCAGCAGTATATCATAAAGCTAAATCTTAGGTAATGTTTTATTATAACAAGCCATTTTAAAAAGAAGAAAAAAGAAAATCTGCAAGTAGCCAAAGTGTAGGGAGTTGAATGTAGGGAGTGTCTCCCAAAATGTCCATGGAAACTCACAATGTGACTTTACTTAGAAATAAAATCTTTGTAGATGTCATTAATTAAGACAAGGTTATACTGGATTAGAGTGAGCTCCAAAGCCAATGACTGGTGTTCTTAAAGAAGAGAAGAGGACACAGGGGCAGACACACATTGGGAGAAAGCCACGTGAAGATGGAAGCAGAGATAAGAGTCATGTGGCCATAAGTCAAGGAATGCCAGGAGCTATCAGAAGCCAGAAGAGGCAAGGGAAGCTTCTTCCCTAGAGATTTCATAAGGAATATAACCCCAACCACACCTTAATTTCAGACTTCTCGCCTCCAGAACTCTGAGAGAATAAACTTCTGTTGTGTTAAGCCACCCCAGTTTGTGGTACTTTGTTATGGCAGCCCTAGGACACTAATACACCAAGGAAAATGGCAGTCGCAGAATTAGGTTATAAACTTAAAGACTGAACTGCCAAACCAAGTAGCAACAAACAACTCTATATTATCCTAATAGGAACAGCTAAGAACAATAGATCTCATTTTAGAAACATAGTACATACTAGAACAGTTGTGATATGTGCCTGTATTGTCATGACAAATTATATTCCCATCAACTTGAAATGCATAATTTTAGAAATGTTTTCCTTAAAATGCAATGCAATACACCTAATAAAAATTATATTTATATTTCTTTGCTGCTAAGGGACATCTATTTAGTGTATATGAATAGAAATAATCATTCTATGTTCCTAAAAGCATATATAATACCTTGCCACAAATCTTCGAGAATTTTAAAATATTCAGTTATTTCTTTTTAAAAAAGCATAAACACCTATTACAGCATTCAAAGAGTTTTCATTAAAATTGGCTACCTTGAAGCAACAGAGCTGGAGCAAAAATTTATTCAATTCTTCCTACCAAAAAAAAAAAAATGGTTTTAAAGTATTTTTAATTAAAAGAACTTGATAAAGAACTGCTGATTGGTTCTAAAAATTTATAACATCTATTTTAAAATACATTTATAAACTGCTTACAAGAATATTGGAGTGAAGGCATTTTTTATTGTTCTGTACTCAGAAAGCTATACTCAAAAATCAATCCATGATGCAGAGGAAGGAACATTTTCAAACTCATTCTATGAGGCCAGTATCACTCTGTTAGCAAAACAAAGATATCACTAGACAAAGATATCTCACACACACACAAAAAAAAGAAAATGAAAATCACAGGCCAATATCACTGGTGAACATAAATGCAAAAATCCTCAACAAAGTATTAGCAAGCTAAATCTAACTCTAAGAGGATTATACACCAAGATCAAGTGGGATTTCTCCCAAAGTTGCAAGGATTCAAATATCTGCAATCAATCAATGTGATAAACCATATTAACCAGACTGAAGAATAAAAAAAATGTGTTAATCATCTCAGTAGATGTGGGAAAAACTTTTGAAAAACTCTCCAGAAAGTGGACACAGAGGGGACATACCTCAATATAATAAAGGCCATATATGACAAACCCACTGCTAACATCATACTCAATGGTGAAAAGCTGAAAGCATTTTCTCTAAAATCAAGAATAAGGCAAGAATGCCCACTCTTAGCACTTTAATTCAACGTAGTATTGAAAGTCTTAGCCACAGAAATAAGAGAAGAAATAAGAGGAATCCAAATTGGAATAAAGAAATAAAACTCACTATTTGTAGATGACATGATACTATATATAGAAAATCCTCAAGATACTATCAGAAAAATATTAGAGCTCATCAGTGAATTAAGTACAGTCAAAGGATACAAAATCAATATACAATAATCTGTTGCATTTATTTACACTAAATGATGGGCTTCCCAGGCTAGTGGTAAAGAAACTGCCTGCCAATTCAGGAGACAAAAGAGATGTAGGTTTGATCCCTGGGTTGGGAAGATCCCCTGGAGGAGAGCATAGCACCCACTCCAGTATTCTTGCCTGGAGAATCCCATGGACAGAGGAGCCTGGTGGACTCCAGTCCATAGCATCTCAAAAAGTCAAACATGACTTAGGCAACTTAGCAGATCACAGCACAACAATGAACTAGCAAAAAGCGAAATTAAGGAAATAATCCCACTTACCATCATGTCAAAAAAGAATAAAATATCTAGGAATAAACCTAACTAAGGAAGTAAAAGATCTGTACTTGGAAAATTATAAGACACTGAAGAAAGAAACTGAAGACAACACAAATAGATATACTCTGTTCTTTGATTAGAAGAGTAATATTGCTAAAATGGCCATACTAGTCAAGGAAATCTACAGGTTCAATGCAATCCCTCTCAAAATACCAATGGCATTTTTCACAGAACAAGTATAATTCTAAAATTTGTATGGAAAGACAAAAGACCTCAAATAGCCAAAGCAATATTGAGAAGAATGGAGCTGGAGGAATCCTGCTCCCGGATTTCAGACTATAATACAAAGCTACAATAATCGAAACAGTATGGTACTGGCACAAAAACAGATATGCAGTTCAACAGAACAGAATAGAGAGCCCAGAAATAAACATACACTCATGGTCAACTAATCTACAACAAATAAGGCAAGAACATAAGAATGGAGAAAAGACAGTCTCTTCACTAAGCAGTGTTAGGAAAATTTGAGGTGCATGCTTAGTCGCTCAATCATATCCAACTCTTTGTGACACTATGGACTGCAGCCCACCAGGTTCCTCTATCCATGTGATTTCCCAGGCAAGAATACTGGAGTGGGTTGCCATTTCTTACTCCCGGGAAAATTGGACAGTTACACATAAAAGAATGAAATTGGAACATTCTCTAACACCATATACAAAAATAAACTCAAAATGGCTTAAAGACCTAAATTTAAGACCAAAAACCATAAAATTCCTGGGAGAAAATATAGGTAGAACACTCTTTGATATAAATCATAGAAATATTTTTTGGATCTATCTTCTAGAGCAAATGAAATAAAAGCAAAAATAAACACATGGAACCTAAATAAACTTAAAAACTTTTGTACAGCAAAGGAAATCATTGACAAAATGAAAAGACAACCTACTGAATGGGAGAAAATATTTGCAAATGATAGTACCAATAAGGGGTTAATATCCAAACTACATAGACAGATTCTCAACTCAACATTAAAAAAACAAATAACCTGATTAAGAAATGGACAGAAGACCTGAAAAGACATTTCTCCAAAGAGGAAATACAGATGGCCACAGGCACATGAAAAGATGCTCAACATGGCTGATCATAAGAGAAATTCAAAGGGAACACTCGTACACTGTTGGTGGGAATGTAATTTGGTGCAGCCACCAACACCGGATATCAGTATGGACATTTCTCAAAAAACTAGAACTACTAAATGATCCAGCAATTCCACTCTTGGGCATATATCTGAGAAAAACAAAAGCGCTAATATGAAAAGATACATATACCCCAATGTCATACCAGCATTGTTAACAGTCTTCAAGATCTGTAATTCACCTGAATGCCCATCAATAGATGAATGAATAAAGGAGATGGAGAAGGCAATGGCACCCCACTCCAGTACTCTTGCCTGGAAAATCCCATGGGCGGAGGAGCCTGGTAGGCTGCAGTCCATGGGGTAGCTGAGGGTCAGACACGACTGAGCGACTTCACTTTCACTTTTCACTTTCATGCATTAGAGAAGGAAATGGCAACCCATTCCAGTGTTATTGCCTGGAGAATCCCAGAGAAGGGGGAGCCTGGTGGGCTGCCTTCTATGGGGTCGCACAGAGTCGGACACGACTGAAGTGACTTAGCAGCAGCAGTATATAAGCAAAATGGAATACTACTCAGCCATTAAAAATAATTTGCCATTTGGAACAAAATGAATTGACTTCTAGGGTATTTTCATACACGAAAAAAGTCAGACAAAGAAAAACAACTACTATATGATATTATTTATATGCAGAATCTGAAAAATACAACAAACCAGTGAATATAACAAAAAGAAACAGACTTACAGATATAGAGAACACAATAGTGGATACCATGCGGGAAATAGGCAGTCTAGGGGTAGAGAATAAGAGGTACTAACTACTATGTATAAAATAAGCTACAAGGATATATTGTACAATATACAGACTATAGCCAATATTTTATAACTATAAATGGAGTACAACCTTTAAAAATTGTGAATTACCATGTGCACACTTTAACTTATATCGCATATCAACTGTATGTGTACTCATTTGCTTCAGTCATATCCAACTCTTTGCTACCCTGTGGACTGTAGCCCACCAGGCTTCTCTGTCCATGGGATTTTCCATGCAAGAATACTGGAGTGGGTTGCCATTCCCTCCTCCAGGCATATTAATTGTACTTCAATTAAAAAATTAATCCATGAACCATTACTGGATATGCACATTACAATAAACTGTGGAAAATTCTGAAAGAGATAGGAATACCAGACCACCTGACCTGCCTCTTGAGAAACCTGTATGCAGGTCAGGAAGCAACAGTTAGAACTGGACATGGAACAACAGACTGGTTCCAAATAGGAAAAGGAGTACGTCAAGGCTGTATATTGTCACCCTGCTTATTTAACTTATATGCAGAGTACATCATGAGAAACGCAGGGCTGGGTGAAACACAAGCTGGAATCAAGATTGCTGGGAGAAATATCAATAACCTCAAATATGCAGATGACACCACCCTTGTGGCAGAAAGTGAAGAAGAACTAAAGAGCCTCTTGATGAAAGTGAAAGAGGAGAGTGAAAACGTTGGCTTAAAGCTCAACATTCAGAAAACTAAGATCATGGCACCTGGTCTCATCACTTCATGGCAAATAAATGGAGAAACAGTGGAAACAGTGGCTGACTTTATTTTTCGGGGCTCCAAAATCACTGCAGATGGTGATTGCAGCCATGAAATTAAAAGACGCTTACTCCTTGGAAGGACAGTTATGACCAACCTAGACAGCATATTAAAAAGCAGAGACATTACTTTGTCAACAAAGGTTCATCTAGTCAAGGCTATCATTTTTCCAGTGGATGTGAGATGTATGGATGTGAGAGTTGGACTATAAAGAAAGCCGAGCATTGAAGAATTGATGCTTTTGAACTGTGGTGGTGGAGAAGACTCTGGAGAGTTCCTTGGACTGCAAGGAGATCCAACCAGTGCATCCTAAAGAGATCAGTCCTGGGTGTTCATTGGAAGGACCGATGTTGAAGCTGAAACTCCAATACTTTGGCCACCTGATGTGAAGAGCTGACTCATTTGAAAAGACCCTGATGCTGGGAAAGATTGAGGGCAGGAGGAAAAGAGGACGAAAGAGGATGAGATGGTTAGATGCCATTATTGACTCAATGGACATGGGTTTGGGTGGACTCCGGGAGTTGGTGATGAATAGGGAGGCCTGGTGTGCTGCGGTTCATGGGGTCGCAAAGAGTTGGACACAACTGAGCAACTGAATTGAACTGAATATTACACTGTTGCTTTGTAACAGTCTTCCCACTTCCAAGGGACAAAAGGTTTAATTTGAATACACAAGCAATTATTTTACTACCTGTTTTGAAGACTAACAGAATAATACAAATATAGAACAACAGCAGCAAAAATAATAGGAAGTACTTTACATAGCACATACTATCAGCCAGGCCCTGTTCTAGGCACCTAACTTGTATTATCTCATTTAATACTTACAAAAACCTTATGAGGCAAGTACAATCCTTACGAATGTACTATAAATTACAAATCTGAGAAATAGGGAGGTTAAATAATTTGCTTATGGTCACAGAGTAGCTTCACAACTCCAGCTCTAAAGAATCAATGCACCATATTACTTCTCAACTTTGTATAGTCAGTAGAATTATTTTGAAAAAGAGAGAAGGAGGAAGGAGATAGAAAGTCAAAGTGTGAATTGGAAAAATTATTAAATTTAGTCAATAAATGAAAATAAGGTTATAATAATGTGGTATTAAAAACCTTACTGGCTTCCCTGGTGGCTCAGATGGCTTATATTCCTTTAAGAAGACAAAATACACAAGAATCCCATTATCCAAATTAAATTGTTCTAAAGAAAAACAATGCCCAACAAGTACCTGTAGCCATCATCTCTGATGCACCTCTTCCAGGATATATTCTCTATTCTTCTAACAATAATTCTGACTTCAAGTGGAGAGGAAATCACCTACAATTCCAGTCCATGTGATCTGATCTAAGCTAATCAGTGCATCTCTTTCTCTGGGACATGACTGGTTTAGGAATGAGCACATGATCCAAGCCTGTTCAGAGTGAGCCTCAAGGAGTTTTTCTGAGAATTCTGGAAGACTCATCTATTTCTTTGGAATTCAGACTAGGAATGAAACACTCTGGCTGCCATACTGTAATCTTTTGGGGCAGAAGAATGCAGCCAACAGCAAAGAAGCAGAATCAAAAGCCAGAATTTGTCTAGTTCATCATGGTGTATCAAATCAATTCATCTTGATTACTGTTTGCATCATGGATTAAATAGTACTTAACTCTATCTATTGGAGAAGGCAATGGCACCCCACTCCAGCACTCTTGCCTGGAAAATCCCATGGATGGAGGAGCCTGGTAGGCTGCAGTCCATGGGGTTGCTAAGAGTTGGACACAACTGAGCGACTTCACTTTCACTTTTCACTTTCATGCATTGGAGAAGGAAATGGCAACCCACTCCAGTGTTCTTGCCTGGAGAATCCCGGGGATGGAGGAGCCTGGTGGGCTGCCGTCTACAGGGCCACACAGTCAGACACGACTGAAGCGACTTAGCAGCAGCAGCAGCAGCAGCAGGAAGTACCCTGTAAGAACCTGCTTTGCTCCCTGCCAAAGGAAAAGGTCTTCCTAGTTATACAATTGCAAGTGGATGCAGTTTGGGCCAAGGAGCATATCAACTGTGTCTTCCTGCTCATGTAAAAGCCATATCAATCCTCCTAGCTTCAATATATCCCGACCCTTAACACATTTGACTCTGGAAAAATTCATCGCTATTTCTCTTTACTACCCAGAACTTCTGAAGAGAGCATTTCACAAATATCTGTAGCTATCATTTGTCATTCCTCTCCTCCAATGTTTGTTCCTTCTTATTCCAATAACATCTATGACTTTAAGGTGGCATTCTCTTCCCTCTTAAATCTTGAGATATGACATCCCGTTCACTGACTTCAACCTCTAACCCTACCATTTCCTCCCTTAATCCTGGTACATATTTTCTCTAATTTCAAAAACAGTGCCCTGGTTTGCCGATTTTCTTTCAATCTTCAATAAATATCATCTTTTGTCTTTTCTTTTTTCTGGGCCCAATCTCATATTATATTTTCCTGTTCCCTTTGCAGTGAGGTGAGGCCATGACTGAGTTCTGGTCAATGGAATGGAAATGGAAAAGATGTATGCCGCTTCCAGCCTGGTCCTTATAAACCTCCCTCACTCAGGCTTCTTTCTTTCCTATCCGTTAGAAGAATGAAAAGAAGTTGAAAGTCCATGACTGATCGTGTGAAGCAAGAGTGCCTCAATCCAGCCCCACCAAGAGGAGTTTTATTGACTTCTTATAGCAAGGTGAATTAAATTGTTATTAAGCTACTGAAATTCTGGTATTGTTAGTTAACTTCTCCTAATGTCCTGACTAATACATTAATCAAAACCATTCATGTTACATAATCCTTTATTTCAGCCTATCTTTCTTTAAAACTTTAACTCATTTACTCTTTTGACCTTATAAGCTGCCTACCTGGAAAAACTTCAGTTCAGGGTACTAATTCCATTGTCTGCTTTCTCAGCTTTATTCTCCCTCCCAGCTGTGGAGTAGAAAAGTAAATTCACAAGGCCAAGAGAACTGGTACTACTGTGGTTTGTCCATGTGATGCATGGGATCTTCTACCAGTCCATTCATTTGACAACTTCCCTGGTGTTTCCTGAGTCCTTGGAAATATCTAATACTACTTGACCATTCTCTTTTTGAAACTTTCTCTTCCTTGAACTTTCCTTCAACTATTCTCCAAGTTTCCTATCTCTTTAATCACTTCTGAGGCTCCTTTTCCGTTCCTTGATCTGTCCCAACTCTTCTTTCTCCATAGTCCTTTAAATCCCACAATTCCTTCTGTTCTTATTCTCTGAGGTGATCTCATCTACTTCTATGGCTTCACCTCTGATGTATACATTGACAACTGTAAAACATATCTCCAGCCTAGACAAGTCGTGAACCTCAAACTCTACTGACATCTCCATTAGGCACAAAAATGTATCTGAAAACTGAAATCACCACTTCTCTCACCTTCACTGAAATCTGCTCCTCCCTCATCTGTACTCCCTGTCACCAGACCTCCTTAGCCATAGCCTGGGAGAATGACTTCACACTGCCCCCCACTCCACAACTATTTATAACTCTCTTCATCCTCTAAATACATCTTGAATCTACCCTTCTCCTATGTACCTCCTGCTGCTGACATTTGTATTTTCTTACCTGAATTATTTCAAAAATGTCTTCATCAATTTCCATATATTTAGTTTTATTCCTCCAAATCACTTCATATGGCTAACACACAGATCTTTCCAACATATAAATCAGATGATTATCTGTTCCCTACTGGAAATCTTTAGTTGTCCCCTATTTTGGGAATAAACAGTTCTCTGACTCTTCTGAAGTCTAGACACTTTAATCCAATTTCCCACTGGACATTTTCACTCCAGTCTTCCATAGTGACTCATACTCAATGTAACTATCCTTCCTCAGTATGTTCCTTTCTCTATGAAGAGCACCACCACCTTATCTGTGCCTATATCACATGTCTGGACAGCACCGCTGACAATCCCCAGACTTCTCTTCAACATCTGATTCATCACAAATCCTTTCGCTTTCTACCTAATACCTACCAAATATCCTAAATTCCTCCTGAATTCATCAGCTTCTTCTCAAACCTAGTACAGAGAGCTTAGCTAGCCCAGATCATCATAATCTTTTGTCTGCAACAGCCTCCTTCCACACTATAAGCAGAATGATCTTTCCAAAGTATTATTATGATTGCACTTAAAACCTTACAATAATACTCCACTGCTTTCATGGTCACATACACACAAAAATAGCTTCAATGGAGCTTACTGTCCTAGTGAAAGAAAATAAAAAATAATAAATAAACAAGATAATAATGGCAAGATTTGGGGGAGGGAAGGTGACGTTAGATTTAATCTTCAGGACCAGCCTCTTACTGAAGTGATGTTTCCATTAAGCGTGAAGTATCAGAAAGAGCTAACCTTGAAAAGGGAGACAGTCTCCAATTACTTAACATCATCCCCACTGGAATGTGAGCTCCCTGATAGTAGGGCCCATGATTTAGTCATCATTCTAATGTCTACCATAGTTTTTGACACTCATAGGTTTCAAATACACATGTGCTGAGTGAAGAGGTGAATGAAGTTTACACTGAAATTTCTGGGCAGTGCAACTTTAGGCTAATTGTGTGTTCACATTTATTTTTTCATACATTTGCTGACACCATCTTGTAGGAAAATTTCTAAGCAAGCAAATTTCTAGGCAGACAGAAACAAATAGGGATTTAGACTTTAAGGAGGAACTTTTCTTTCTTTATATCCTTCTAAAATATTTCAGAACAGATTCTGCATAGCCATCTCTTACAATCAGGAGCCCAAAGTGGATATCAGAATGGATGAAGCATTTGCTAGGATAGAACAGAGTATTTTAGTCCCAACAACCATAAAAGCTGACATCAATTAGCAGGCTGGACTCCAAAACTCCATGGTTTTGGGCTTCTTGATAAGCAAAAAAAAAAAAAATTTAAACACAGCTTCTGGAAGGAGGTTGGAAATGTAAAAATGTAATTCCAATGTCAAATTTGACAAAAATTATTTTTATATAAATCCAAATCAATCTCAGTTACTCAGATTCATAAAGAAAAGGGTTTCAAATTATGATGGTTTATTTCTATGAAGCAGAAAAAAATTAAGGATTCTTTAAAATATATTGTATTTAACTATTGGATTTGATTCCGAAAAGGAAGATATTCAGGTTTATAACCTCTTACTAGCAAAATGAAATGTTAAAACAACAGCAGCAACAAATTTGGCAGCAAAACCTTGAATTGATGTAAAAACTTTTGTCTTTCGTTTAATCTGCTTAGTATGATTATCATTTGTTTCACTGCAGAAATACAATGTGTTTAAGTACAGAGTACTGCCTCTGACCCCACAGCAATACTGAATAATATATGATATATACAATACTTTTCTAAAATCCAGAAAGTTCTGACCCTCAAGACACATCTGGCCCCAGAGGTTTTGGATATACGATCTGTATTCTATTATAACATTCACCCCAATTCTATTATCTTGAGTTATAAAACTTTCATAATGCATGGGCTTTGAAGTACTCAGTGAAAGTAAAGCCCCAGAAACACAATTAGCATGATTTTAGCATTTGGAAGCAATATGTTCAGAGTTTCCTTTCAAATCTGATTTAAAATGTGCATTTATGCCACTATACTAATGCTTTTCCAATCAGCATAAACTTCTATAAGCTAGAGCTTCTGACCATGAACAAAATTTTATAGATAAAACCATTATACCACACCTAGACTTAATCTGGGCACTGTAATCTACAAAATAATTGCTATAGCTTCTAATTTTCCAAATGTTTCATTCTCTCATTTTATAACTCATAATTTTCTTATACTTAATATTCTTTTTCTCCCCAAAGTTTCAAGAAACAACACCTACTTGCCTGGAGCAAAGTTTCTACTCTTTATAGGGCACATATCTAGTAAGCTGCAAACCTCATTATGGAGGTTATTTTTGGTTCTCACAATCACCTGGCAGAGAAATTTTCTATTCTTCCCATCACACAATTGAGCAAACTCAGGTTCAATTTGTCCAAGGCCACAGGGCTACTAAGTGACAGAGGAGAATTTGAACCAAGGAATACCTAGCTACAAAGTTTGTTTCTTCCAAAACATCATGAAGAAAATAATTTACCCATCCTCCAATCTCATTCTCAAGTTATGCATAGCTGGAAGAAAGACTTCAGGGCTGCCTCACCCATGCTATAAATGAGTATAATTGCTTCTTTCTTCTAATGCCTATGCTAGTAATTTGACAGTATTTTATAATTCCATTAAGTGAAGATATAGCATCTGGTTTTAAAACTTTAAGCCGTATAAAATGTCAATCAATGTAATTTTGCTTTTTGTTTTATTATTTTTTAAAAGAATAAATATAAATAATTGATATTGGGCAGGGTTATCAACAGGTATATCAAAATCACATGTTTAATATTCACCCACCTTTTAGAAGTGTCATCTACATTTATTGGAAATATCATACAAGGGGAAGAAAAATGCTTACATCTCATAACAACATAGCATAAAAGGACAGAGATGAAGGTCATTAATGATTTTAATTATTTTAAGGCCCATTAAAATTAGAGAAATATCAAAGCACCCACAGTGTTAAATGTTTATTATTATAGCATTTTAGGATTCACTAGTTCATACCTTTCAATCACAGCAAGTTATTAGCAGTGAAGGGATGAACCCTCTTAAGAGGATTTTTATTTCAATGATAGGGTGTTATGGACAAGACAATCTAAGTTTAAAAAAATTAGTAGCAAGCGCTAGTTGAGTTAATCAGTTAAAGACAAACTGTGCCCTTGGGAAGCTAAATGAAAAAGCAACAGTAAAGCTTACAGAACTTAGCTCGTACAATTTGCCTTGAAGGCGGAAGATTGGTTCCCTGAAATAGCAAAGAATTATATGCTTTAGTTCAGAAAAAAAAGTTTTTAAAATAAAGTCTATTATTACCTCTTCTCCTTTCAAAACAATGGAAAAAATTCTAGAGCAGAGGTTTCAATTTGTTCAATAATTGTACCTCTGAATTAAAAAAAAGAAAACTATAAAATCATCATTGTTTTGACTTGAAAAGAAATAACAATGCAAATATTCATTATCACATAAAACATAAAAGAAACAAACTGTCAGAGTTAATGCAGTCTCTGCAGAGCGCTATTAGTTGGAGACAGCTGGTCAGCCCAAAACAGGAAAACTCAAAAGATCAGATCTTCTTAGGAATTAACATCTTCATTAACCAACATGATTTGGCGTGGCAGAGATTAAATCTTATATCCAACAGCTGCCTTCTTTATGAGCTGTCCCTTCACTGTTACCAAGCTGTGCAAATGTGTGAACTAGTCAGCAGCACCAGAAAGCTCATGCAACTACTCACCGTATTTTAACCTTGCACTGACTCACAAGTTTGATGTTAAATCAAATTTAGGGGTAATATAAGCAAGCAAAGTAGGACACAAGGAGTCAAATTTGAAAAGCAGAGCAAATAGCAGAAAAGTTATTTAAAATAAATCAATAGGGTTACCTGCATAAAATAGCCAAAACAAACAAACAAACAAAAATGCAATTCACTCCAAAAACTTTAAAAGCAAAACAAAACAAAAAGCTGCATTTCCAGCAAAATTTGCACATGATTAATTTGCGTTAAAAAAGTCAATCAAGCAATTTAGTTCAAATTCTTTGGAGCATGCATGCACTGATTCTTTTGAACAATTCCTACCTGATTTCCAATTGTGTTTTTCTTGTGAACCTGACTGCTTCTCTGCTGAGCACTGAGAAAAGCAAAGGAGAGTAGTACTGAAGAAACTTTTAAGATTTTTTTCTGAGCAAGTAACAGATACTAAAATAAATACAGGCATTTATCAACTGAGGCAGAGCTAATATAAAAAATCCAGGTCAGTTTAATTCTGGAAGCAAAACCAACTCAGTGGAACTTCTAGAACCAACCAGTTAATCACAAAATAACAATATAAAAAAATAATACACCACAGGAAGAAAAGTTGTATTGCTATGTTAATAACAGTATTTGTGATGTCCCACAGGCATATAAGATTGTTGCACTAAAAATTGATAGTTAGCACCTTTTGAGTGTATGTCATGTTCTAAGCACTTTACAGGTATTAGTGATTTTATCTAAATTTTAACTCTGTGAGGTAGTTACCAATAGTAACAGATGGAGAGACTGAGTCACAGGGAAGCTAAGTGTCTTTCCCAAAGTTACTCCGCTAACAAGTGCTAGTACAGCTTGGACCCATCTTGCCAATACTAGACTCATATGTTCTCAACTCATATGTTTTCAACTCAACATTTCCAACTGGATGTCTAATGGGCATCTCAAACTTAATCTACCAAAACTGAACTCGTGATATCCTCCCTAAATTCCTTTCTATCCACACTCTTCCACTTCTTAATTAGTGGCAATTCCACATTTCCAAGTGCTTAAGCCAAATCCTTGGTTCCTCTTTCTATTACTTCCATATCAAATCACCAAAAAATGTTATGGGTTCTACTTCTCAAAATGTATTTAAAACTCAACATCTTTTTACCACTTCCATTGCTACCACCTTGGCCTAAGCCACTATTATCTCTCACTTGCACCATTACAATCACTTACTGTTTGGTCTCTGCTTATACATGTGTCCCCATAATGTCTAGTCTCAACACAGAAGCCAGAGTGATACTTTTAAAAGGGGGTTCATGTCATTCTTTTCCTCAAAACCCTCTACTGCTATGCAACACAATTACACTCAGGGTAAAAGTCAAAACTCTTACAATGGTCTGCAAAGTCCCTGAACCCTACTCTAACCTCTTTGACTCATATCCTCCTGTTTCCCACTTTTTGCATTAAAGAGGTCCAGCCATACTGATCTCTCTTTTTTTTTTTAACCCCACCAGGCACACTCCCACCTCAAAGACTTTACACTAGCTCCTCCACCAGCCTCAAAAATACACTCCCACCATATACCTGCACGGCTCCCAACACCATCTCCTTCAAGTTTTCATTCAAATTTATCTTTTCTGTGAGACCTATCATGATGGAGTCTCATTCTCATTATGCTATTTTATTTTTCTCTATGGCATTTTTCACCTTAAAACACACTATAGAGTTTCTACTCATTTGTGTGTGTGTGTTTATTAGCTGCCTCCCTCCATTAGAATGAAAGCTCCTTGCGAGCAGGCGGTTTTGCCTGTTTCATTCACTGCTATAACCCCAGTGGCTAGAAACTACCTGGTGCATAGCTGGATTCAACAAATATCTGTTGAATGAGAAATCCAGTGAGGCTGGTATTACGACATAAGCACAGAGGAGATGACATTCCAGATACGACCCCAACATTTAACTCCGGACTTCTCATGATTAGGCACTATGTTACTCTCTCTCTCAAAAGAACAAAGGCTTTCTTTCAATGAGTCCATGAGTAAACACATATCAATGTAAGACAATACAACTCATTTTGGTTATTTTGAGAAGACTAGCAATACTGAGCCCTCTGACTAGTTGTTTAGCTGTTTATAAAAGCTGTTTCAGAGGTCAATGAAATAGTCTAAAACAGAGGAAAGGTAGGTTTAGGTCATCAGTCAACTGTTTAAAGTAGTGGGATATTATAGTTCAGTAACACATCAGAAATCAACACCACACTTAGAAGAGTTGCTCAAAATGGCAATCTTTTATAATCTCCCATGATGTATTTAAGCTGTTTCCCTTTATACGCATAAAAAAACTATATACTACATATACCTGAGGGAGGGGAAGAGGTAGGTGCTGAAAGGCCACACTGTATTTGATTACTAAAGATATTTTGTGTGCATCTTTCTTTTTCACTTTGCTAATTTCAGAATTTAGCTTTTCTCTTTCAGTTCTTATTTTTCTAGTTTTTAGTTAAATGTGTAATTTCCTTAATCACTATGAGATTCACCTCTCTCTAAGCTTCTCTTCATAATCCACATCTATATTACTCAGGTATTTGTGGTGAGGTTGTGAACGAGGTGAATGTTGGGTCTGTGGCCCACACTGATTTCTGACTGTCCACCGTACCCTGAGGCACGGAGTGTCTACTACTCTTCCTGGGGCTTCAGACCCTATGCTTTCTTTCTCCAGGATCCTCCAAGCTTTCTTCTCTCTTCTGGGAAGAAATGGGAAAACTACTACTACAACGTGACCATGCCTTCTTCATGGATATGGCCATCTCTCCCAAGCATCTACTTGTGTTTTGGAGTTCTTTAAAGGGGAACTATTTTAAAATAAATTACTGACTGGTAGTGGTAACTTCAAACTATGGCAGACTTATAGGTGTTTACTTTGGAGTAGGTGAACTAGTGGGGACCCTTGAATTATCTATGGGTCTCCTTAAAATCGTATAAAAGAAGCTGAATGTAAAGTAAAAAAAATAGATTGTGGATGACTCCTTGTGCTAACTTAGGCAAACAGTATGACCTAAATGGACCTTAGTTTCTTGGCTTTCTTGGCTATAAAGTGTGTGTATGTGTGTGTTAAGAGACAGAGAGACAGAGACAAGGATTGAGGGATTGTACTAGGCACTTCTTAAGTGCCTTTTAGATCCAAGATTCCTTGAGATGCAAAGTCACTCTCAGATGCTTATGAAATCTACCAGGAGAGATGTTCCACTGACAAAGAACATTCAGCTACTAAATAATGCATGTATAGGATCTATCACTTGTAACAATATTCAGGGGGAAAAGACATTTATTTTATAAGATACTCTCAGATATTAGGGTTAGAACAAATACTAAATTACCTTACTTTTCACCTAAAAAAAATAATCTTTTTGCAACAACTGGTCCCATGAATCCAAAGATACTGTCGTTAATGATGTATTTAGGTACTTAAGGTTACTCCGTTAAGTAACATTATAATAAAAAATAAGCTGCCTAGTTAGAAAATATCCTTTATCATAATCCTTAGGAATGCAATGATAACTGAACTGAAAGTATCTTAAAATACTTATTTAAAAAATGTGTTCACAGAAAACCATGTAAGGACTTGGAAGTTCATTTAAGTCTTTGGATATATCCTTGGTGATAGGTCTTTAACTGGTTATCTCTGCAATATTGTACAACACACCTACATATAATGCTTTAATTTGACATAAGTAAAAAATTTTAAGGTATCAATTATCTGAAAGGCACTCTGTGGAACATATAAACATAAATAAGGTATGGTCCTTGTAATGAGAGCCTACAATTTATCTAGTGTGGGTAGTGATATACATACACAAAACATAAATAACAAAGGGATAAGCTCTGAAAGAATAAATTTGTGAAGCTGCAATAGAAAGCCAATAAAAGTGCCTCTGTTTCAAACAGGGGATATAATTACCACCATATCTTATTATCTGTGTATATATTTGTTATTAATCATATAAATTCCTACTACACACAAGTCACTGTGGAAGCTTTCACCAGAACATTAAAACACATGAGAGCAAATTAGGTTAATTAGTTTAATGTTGAGACATAATGATTTTGAAAGTATACAACAAGATGTTTAAACTGTATAAAAATAAGAGCACACTGAAAGACATGCAAAGAAAAGTAATCCACTTTTACCTCAGCTCAAAAAGATGTTTTTGCATTATTTGTTTCTATCCATGTCCATGTGCATATGCAATAAAAGACTGTAATAATATAAGAATGTGCCAAGGGGTAGGTGTGACCATTTATCAAATAAATTGCGTACGGTAATTTCTCTGAATGCTCAGAGACAAAAAAGATCATTTTTGGTCTGATCTGATTTGAGATTTTCATAGAACACTTGAAGTAAAGTTTTAATAGAGGAAGAAAATCAACTGCATTCTAAGAGAATGCAGTAGCATATGCAAAGCTAGTAGGTAGAAAGATGGGGCATGTAGGGAAGCTGTACAAAAAAAAATTATTATGGCAAAAATTATAGGACCATAGACTTGGGTTTGTAAATGACCTTAAAAGCCACCTAGTACAATAACTCTATGTTAGGGCCAATTATGGAGAATTTGGTCATTACACTGAAGGCAGCAGAAAGTATTTAAAATTTCTGAGCCAGAAAGTAGCATGATCAAAGAAGTGTTTTATTAAATAATACTTCCCTGAAATAGGCAGTATCGACTCTGAACCAGGGAAGACAGGAAGCAGCCAGCCTTAACTCCTCCCTATGACTGTTGGAATCCTGCCCAGCCTTCAAAATCAAAGCCAGAACCATTTCTGGATTATGCGTTCTCAGAACCTCCAGTTATCTCTCCTTCCCACGAACTCCACAAGCTCTGGGTCTGTGCCTGTATTCTATAAACAGGACTATGTTATAGGCAGGTCTCTAATTCCCCTCCAACAAGGTCTGCTCCCTGATGGCCAATGGTGTGTTGCATTAATTAGTATCTCACCTCTCTCACCACTTGCATGGTTTACAGTAATTTCTTAAGAAATTTTGTGGAAAATATTTTGATACCAAGGTTATTGGACAGCAAGGAGATCAAAGCAGCAAATCCTAAAGGAAATCAACCCTAAATATTCATTGGAAGGACTGATGTTGAAGCTGAAATTCCAATACTTTGGCCACCTGATGCAAAGCACCAACTCATTGGAAAAGACCCTGATGCTGTGAAGATTGAAGGCAGGAGGAGAAGGAGATGGCAGAGGATGAGATGGTTGGATGGCATCACCAACTCAATGGACTCAATGAGTTTGAGCGAACTCCAGGAGATTGTGAAGGACAGGGAAGCTTGGCATGCTGCAGTCCACAGAGTTGCAGAGTTGGACATGACTGAGTGACTGAACAACAACCAGAGTTATTTACAACCAGATTCTTAATGTTCCTCTGCAATAGGAAATTTAAACAATTTGAAGATGTGTGCCATAGGCATGTGCTGCAGCAAGAGTATGGTACATTTAGGAATCCAAAGGCAGCCAGTCTGGCTAGAACACAGAGTTAGGGGATGGGCTAGAGAGGAATAGTAACAATAGAATAGACTGAAGAGACAAGCAAAAAAAAAAAAAAAAAAGACATTTTCTATAGGGCCTTGGAAACCACACTAACAAGTTTAGACTTTATTCTGAAAGTAACATGAATCCCAGAAGGAATAAGAAAGAACATGACAACGGGCAAAAAGACTGTTGTAATAACCCAATCAAAAGAAGACTAACTTTAGTCATTGCAATAGTTATGGGAAGAAATAGACCAATTTAAAAAATGCTATAGGGTAGAATCATATGGACTTGGTTAACACAGAAGGAAATAAGGATGAGGGAAACAAAGAGTAAAGAAAGACACTCAGGTTTCTGATTGAGCAACTGGGAGTTACCGGAACAATGGAGGAAAAGTGAATTATATAAAATGATGAGTTTTTTGGGGGAATACTGAGTTGAGGCTTCCATAGGATATACAGGTAGAAATGCCCAGGATGTAGTGAAATATGGTAACAGTCCAAGAAAAGTTCTGGAATGGAGATCTAGATTTAGAAGAATCAGATAAAGCTGGTAACTGAAACCACTGCAGTGGGTAACATAGACAGGGACAGGGCAATGAGTGAGAAAGGGGTCTACAGGAGAATACTGATAAAAGCAGTTTTTAAGCCTTGATCAGAGTATAAAGAGTTCCAAAACAAAAATGAGAAGGAATGGCTAGAGCATAAAAAGGAAAGTCAGGGGACAATGGAGGGCTATTGAAGCAAGAAGATTTTAAACAGTTGCTGAGAGTCCCAGGAATGCAACCTATCGTAAGTAGGCTTGGCGCCATCCAATCAGAAGCCAAAGGAAGAAGAAAACTACATGATATTTACTGTCCTTGAGGGATCTTTAGTGAAGTCTCAGGCTATTATGCAAGAAAACCCTACAGAAATTGGGGGCCTATAAAAGAAAGAAAACTTACCTCCTAAGACTCATTTTAAAGATGAAAAAGTTTAAAATAACAGATTTGAAAATGAAAGAGAAAAGTGCAAGTCCACTTATTTTTAAATAGTGCTTGAAACACTGGAATTTGTATCTTCTTTAAATAGATAATGACATTAATAACATTCTTGAAGTTGCTCAGTCATATGTTTCTACCTGATAACAGTCCTAGTGAGCGACCAAGCATTAAATTCCTAAATTGGCAAAGGAATCAAAAGAAGGATCTTGCTATAATCTAATACCTAAGTTTTAATTCTATAAGAGAAAGAACACTCTCATATAAGAATAGGAACTAGAGACATCATAATAATGGAGTAAGATTATCTATTAGGGACACAGAAAAAAATATAAAGGGAAAGATCACAATGGTTCTGGAATTTGGTGCCAAGGTTCACATATACTTCCTTTTGTAAAATGGTAACAGAGGCATTCCATGGGGTCAGGAAAGAGATATAATGAATGTTACCACCCATAGAATTTTCATGGTGCTCACATAACAAGAACTGAAATTTGCACACTATCATTTCAACTGTGAGAAAACAGGTGGAGAGACCTACTCAGCAGATTGAAAAACAGACCTCAGTCTGCTGCTTGTGGCATAGAGATATTATTCTAACGGTCTGTATCTGGAGCCCGTTTTTCTTAAACCACTGGACTGCATAAATCTTAGTAACTCAGAAGGCAAACTGTGCCCATGAAAAAGGAGAAGAGCAGAAGAATTTGAAAGTTCACTCCCCAAGGCATTCAGCTAACAACTTTGCTTTCTATTCAGACAACAGGATTACTGAGAAAGAGAGGAAGTGAATAAAGGAAAAATTAGAATAGCTCATTCTCTTAAATAACAAAAACTAATTATGTTGTATTAAGAAAAATAGAATGTAGGGTTTTTTGTTTTTTGTTTTTTTTTCCCAACCGGGAAGAATGACAGATTAAAATCCTTAAGTCATGAGGAAAATTAATGTTTCCTTCTGGAATACTAAACTTGTAGGTTCAGAAACTACATTACGACTGAAAAATCAAGCCTTCAGAAATCAGGAAATTCCAAAGTATGTCTACAGCAGTGCTTACTTGGACGTGTTACACATGGTACATATTTTACGGTCCATGTTTAACAAATAGCTGGGAGATGAAAAAAAAAGTTCCATATATTCAACATGGCAGAATAAATTCTATAGCAGAAAGAAGAATTGAAATGTCCTGAACACGACTCTGAGACTTAATTGTCCGTTAATCCAGTTTTAGCAATTTGTTTTCCTTTTTATTTTTTTTTTGTTAATTTTTAGAACAAAAAGTCATCCCAGTTGGAAAAAAAAACTGCATGTGTAAAATACTCTGGACATCACCATCCTATAAATCTTGAGGGGTGGTCCTCCTCTTTTGGCAAATCTCTAAAAATCTCATGAAATTAATGTTTGTTTTCCTCAACTCCAGACGTTAATTTTCTATCTTCAGAACTTAAAAATACTTACATTATTGTCTTCAAATATGGCTTGACTTTTCTTCCTTCATGGAAACAGCATTCCTGCCAACTTTAAAATTTATAGCTACAACCATATTTTTTTAATTTTTAAAAGCACACACACACAAAAATACCATAATCCCTCAAAGTGATTTTGAAATGAACATTTCTTCATCGTCATAATTATCCCATGTCACACTGAAATGTACTCCAACTTGGCATTCAAAAGGAAAGAACATTTACCTCTGAGTCCCAGTGCAAAATATTACATTTGGAGATAACATCAGCAACTAAAAAATCTTTTAGTGGCAATCATAATCCAGTCATTAAAATGTCATGATGAAGTAAAATTGTGCATCTTGTAGAACAAAATCCCTCCATGTGCATATATATGTGTATAAATGTGTATGTATGGCACTTTCCCAATTTTACAGACTACACCACAGTTTTCAAAAGTACTTTCACATAATTTCTGACAATCCTGAAAGGTATATAACACAGGGATTTTTTTTTTTTTATTATTCCATTTGATAGAGCAATAAACTGAGATACAGAGAGGCTAAGTGACTTGCCAAAACCCAAACCTTATCAGCAGCAAATCCTGGAAAAAGAATTCAGACCACTGACTCCCAGACTAGCCCTTCAAACAGAAGTTTAGGTGTTCAGTTTAAAGTAGATGAGAAATGTGCATTGTTGGGTTTCTAAAGCAGTTTGAACAATGCTTCGTTTTAGTCCCCCAATATCATAAAAGTTCATAATCTATCTCATTGCTGGAAAAATGGGGCTGTTAACTGGATTAGAGAGAGACTGCATCAAAAGTCTGTGCTTGAAGTATTTTCATTTGCAAAATTACATACCTTTGAAAACCTAATATAATAATTTAGTTCAACAGCTTCTGAGGTAGAAAATATTAAAATTTACTGGAGAATATAAACTCTGAACATTTATCTTTAAAAATAAGTACTAGAGGGGAAAACACTTCAAGGGGAACATAGGGGTGAAATTTAAATTGTGCTGGTTACAAAAATGTGTTCAAAATTTGAATCTTTCCAAACTGGTTATGATTTTTTTCTATCTCTTGTCCTTAAGTTGCGATAACCACCACAGAACAGCACTGCGATATCCTTTTCACTTTTAAGTTATGGTGTCGAGTTTATATCTACATCTGCTACATTTTTATAAGAAGCCAACTGGCATTTGTAACCAATAAAAAATCAACATGAAAGGCAGCATTCCTGTTATTTCGAATGACTCAAGGATTTCTTTTTCTTTGAAATTCCTCAAAGAAGCAAGTGAGAATGTGTCAGTTTAAATTTTTACATGCATTTCTCTGTATTTTTCAATTATTAAGCAACCTCTAAAAGACAATTTTTTTTCTTTTGCTCTTATTCCCCACCACCACTGAAGCAATTAGAGTAGAGCCTGGGCATAGGCCACAAGGAGTTCACTGACTATGCAGAAAATCACGTAGAAAGTCTTGGGTCCCCATTCCGGGCCTAGGGACAAGAAGGCACATCAGAGTCTAGGTTTCTTCCCACTGGTCATTTTGCAGAAGGAAATGAGCAATTCAGACGGTGAGAGCTAGAAGGGCTAGAAGACAAGGGAGCAGGTCTGTGTGATATGTCTGTAGAATAAATACCTATTTAGAAGCTGGAGTGGACAGTTGTCCAAAGGAACACATTAATCACTGTGTTCTAACAACTTTACACTAAGTCACAGACAGAAAACAGTTTTAAAAAACTTGCTTGATGGACATGAGTTTGAGTAAACTCTGGGAGTTGGTGATGGACAGGGAGGCCTGGAGTACTGCGATTCATGGGGTTGCAAAGAGTCAGACACGACTGAGTGATTGAACTGAAATGAATTGAATTGAATGTACCAAAAACAAAAATTAGTGTACCAGACACTAGTAATAACTACACTACTGGTTAGGCCAAGTCTACAATGAGACAATTTTCTGTTGAATAATTGTGCCCTTCCTTTCTAAAACATGTCTATAAATTCCTTAGGCCATAGTTTAGTTTAGATCACATGACCTAAATATCTGTTTCCTCAAAGTCAAATGTAAAACTAGGTCAGTCTAGCTTTACATTTTCTTGCGTTTTATTTTTTCATTTGTCCCTGTTCTTGAATACACAGTACAAGTAACAGTACATAGGTCTCTTTGTTTTTTATATAAATTATATTTTATATAAAGTTGGAATCACTCACATGCCATTAGCATATTTTAGAGTTGGAATCAAAATTCTTTGAAAGCAATTAGAAAACTGATTCCACTGAAGTGCAGAAAAAAATGGTAAATTTAGGGTCTTGAAAATGTCACACAATAACCAGCCAACCTTGAATAATTAAGAAAAATGTTTACCTGACAATATCTGTGAATACAGCAATAGAATATTGGCATATAATGCAGTACATGTATAATAGAATGGCAATAAATAGACAAGCTTATATAAAGTATACAGACAAGAGAACATTCATCCAAAAAACAGAGTCGGACACGACTGAAGTGACTTAGCAGCAGCAGCAGCAACAGCAAGTTCACAAAAGGCAGTTTTAAAAAATAAGCCTCTATATTCTGATTTGTGTGTGTGTGTGTGTGTGTGTGTGTGTGTGTGTGTGTGTGTATGCTATGTTGCTCAGTCATGTCCAACTCTTTGCGACCCCATGGACTGTAGCCTGCCAGGCTCCTCTGTCCACAGGATTTTCCTGGCAAGAATACTGGAGTAGATTGCCATTTCCTCCTCCAGGGGATCTTCCCAACCCAGGAATCAAACCTGCATCTCCTGAGTCTCCTGCAATGGCAGACAGATTTTTTACCACTGAGCTACCTTGCAAGTCCCATATTCTGACTTCAGTTCAGTTCAGTTCAGTGGCTCAGTCGTGTCCAACTCTTTGCAGATGTCCAAATAGCATGTATATTGTGAACCATGCTTGATATTTCAAATTTATGTGAGAAATTATTCCCAAACTGATTTTAAATGTGCATCTGTTACTGCTTATCTATGGGGGCTCAAGTACAAACTGCAGATCATCATCCAAAAACAAGGAGTATCGGAGCTACATATGATTTCACATGCTGCGCAATAAAGAAGTCAGCTCCGTTAGCCAGAGAACAAGACCCCAAGGCCATGAGGCTCGGACCTCCTCAGTAGGTTGACTCAGAGTTAATCCTGACACAGAATGTACTCTTGAAAGATGATAAGGTTGTAGGAGAAATTCATAATGTATATTTGAGACAAACCAGCAGGAGAAACGTACATGACAATCAAGGATTTTCACGTACTTTGCAAAGCCAATGAAATCTTCATGGTTGGTGTTGATGTAGGAGACTTGGATGTCGATCAACAGCAGCACCTATAAGTCAAAGAAAATCACTTTAGTAAAAACCCATCTTAAATATTCTCAAACACTAAATTCAGTAATTGTCTACAAATTATCTTTATTCAATTTTAAAAGGATGTTTTGGTTAGAATGAAAAGTGGCATTAATTTTTTTCATTACACTCTCATAATTTTTACTCTAAATTCAAAAACAAAAACTCTATGTGAAACATCTGAGTCACACTTGAAGACAACAGCATTATAGTTTATAGGCATGTACTCTTTGCCAGTTTAACACAGAACCTAGAATTATTCTATGCCCCTAAAATGTAGGCATAACATTCAAAAGGACATATGTATAAAAAGACACATGGCAAAAAGGCTACAAGGAGCTGCTCAGAGCACTCTGTTCCTGCAGACACTACACATTAGCCACAGAATAGCAACATCATCTCTTGTTTCTCCTCTCCTCTCCTAACTCTTTAAGCTCCCTCTAGGCGAGCAGGAGAAGTATCCTATCAACCAACTCAAAAAGGCAATATCCAAATAAATAGAAAACCTCCTTAAGATCAATAGGCTTCACTGAAGGTGATTTCTGAGTGCATCAAAGCACCATGATAACAGTTCACTGGCAAAGTCTATGTAATGCTCCCCAGTAGGTGCTTCATCAGGATAGCCTTCTCTGATCCTTGCCCAAGACCTGGTTGGATCATGCTATTTACTCTCATATAATCTATATATCATGGCTATATTTTTATTTATTATACCCTATACTCTTCTTTGAGCTGTTTACCACAAATGTGATTATTTATTTATATTTTGTTTGATGTTTTGCTTCCCTCCAAGACAGTCAGCTCCATGGAGGCAGAGATTATACTTATCTTGTTCATCACTTATCTGCAGAATCTAGCATGATACACATAACACATGCCTGATAAATAGTTTTGGCTGTAAATTCCATAACTCTCTACCAGCCTTGAAGAACAGTTTACTTTAAAGGGAGCAATTTATTCCCATATAGTTAATACCTGGCCAAGTATTTTTGTTTCTCACTCATTACCCAATGCTCTGGTCTCTGCTTTTATGGCTAATTTCAGTTGGTCATCTGACCAAATATTATGGTGAACCCCAAGGGCCCTACCAAAAAAGAGTAAATGAATCACCCCAAACCATCCCCACTACCAACATAAAGTTTATACCCAGGTACTATTGGGTCAACAATATCATACTTGTATGAAAATTTTCATAGCATCATATAGTTTTGTTTCTTCTCTTAATGAAGAAAACTGAAGAGTTAGGAGGGGTGATAGTTATGAGATTATCTGTGACACTGCCACTATTCTCCCTACAATAAAGCCAGATTCTATTAAATTTTATACCCCCAAATCCATTTGCCAGGAGTCTGGATCAATAAACCATAATATTTAAGCACAAATAAATTGTCACCATAAACAGAAAAATATCTACATAATTCTCAGTATCGCCAAAGGCTGTCATGAGTATCTTGGCCGTTCATGCACATTCACTTGGATTGCAGCACAGGGGAAAAGTGGAAGAAAAATCGCAACTATGGCTATTCTCATTCATATTCCTGGAAACTGGGAGTCTGTGTTCATCCTAGGAAAAGAGCCAGGTCGCATGTGGGGGATGGAAAGGAAAATAGGACATTTTTTTCTCCTTCTTTTCACTCTCTCAGAGTTTCTCACTGCCTTTCTCACCCACAGCTATTGAATATTTAGTTGAAGAAAAGTAAAACCACTCCTGGTAGCAGTAATCACCCACAAAGTCAGTCATTTCAACATGCATTTAGATGTATGGGAGCACCTGGAATAACAGGCACACATAGAAGTTCCAAAAAACCCTCTGTTTCAGAAAAAAGTTCACAGATAGATTTATGGTTTTTCATAATTTTAATTCTCAAGAATTTTTCCCCAAGAAGTTTCCAGAGCAGAAGTTGGTAATAATTCCATTTTTTGAGAAAACTGCAAGAATACCTCGGAGCAGTTCTCGTACAGAGGCCTAAGGAAATGGCTCACTCTCTGACCAATATGGCCTCAAGCAGCATAAAGTTCGAACTCAAATGTGAAATCTATGCAAACTGACATGTTCACATTACCAAAAACATGAACGTTTTTTCTACGCCACAGATGTCTTTATTACTTGTAGCAAACACCAGCTTCTTCAGGTGGTTAACTGTCAGACCAGGCCACGTGGGACAGTCACTTAGAAGGGAGATGCTCACTCCCTCCCTTAACTCTACTTGGGGAATGAATTAATCACTCCATCAAAGGTAGATGGGAGAAAGTCTATCTAAAAATTAGGGGAAAAAATGATTTCTCATGTCTACTGTGTGTCATAGCTCTTTAGGAATAACAACAAGAACAACTTAATGAAGAACTAAGAACCTTATCTGGAGTACTTTATTTCATGTTCACAAAATGCCTATGAGTTAACTACCATTATTATTCACTTCCAGATGAGGAGACTCAACTGCAAATAACTTGTTCATTTACACAGAAAGTAAAATGATAGAGCTTGGATTCGAACTCAGGCAGTCTGAACCCAGAGCCCACAGTCTTCATGACAATAAGTTTGTCATTTCAGTACAACAAATCTCTGAAACATGAAACATCAAGAAGTTAACAACTGATTTAGATATAAACACAAAAGATAATTAAGATAATAATTGTACTACTTTTTCCTTGGTATTTTTTTTTACATTGGATCCCTAAGAGTTAAGTAAAATGTATTATCATTTGAATTGCATTGAATAAATACAAATTAAAATGGTTATCTTATTTACTTAAGGTCAGGAGTACAGCTGATACCAGAATTTGTTTCTCGGTCCAACAGTAGGCGTGACATCAGGTATGCAGGGGAACTCCTGGTCTAGGGTCGTATATCCTGAGGACCCAGGCTAGTTTTTACTGACTCATGAGTTAATATTGAATTGTTTATCTCCACTAAGTCACAAAGCCTATTTCTTCAACTTTTGATCTAGGCATGTTGCATATCTCTCTCTCCCCATGGTTTGTGTCTACCTCTCTCTTCTATTCTGCCTTCCTCCTTTTATCCAGTTCTTTCTCTCCTCCTTTCCAACTCACTCCAGAACCACAAAATCCCAGAATTCTAACTTGCAGAGAACTTCAGAGATCATATTGACCAGCATTTCAACATTATACATGAGAAAACAACAGTCCCAAGAAGTGATTTGCTCAAGAACATGTTATTCTCTGGTGAACACATGCCTAGAGGCCAGTGTCCTCTCCACACTGTCACACTTGCAGCTGTGTCCTGGAATTGAAGAGCATCTGAAAACCTTTTTGCTTCCCTTTATAAAATGTTATAAGTAACTAAGAAAACATTTACCTAAATTTAAGAAGCTTCTATTATTTTCATGTAGTACTTTTTTAATGAATTATCCTCACCTGAAAATAATCTTTCATTCATAGAGCTAGCCAAGATTCAAAGACAATTTCAAGGTCACTCTTTACCAACCATATGTATAAATAGTTACAAAACAGAAATGCTTAAAACATTATATCCTTAATGTTTTAAATTATTTAAATATTTAAATAATTATTTTAAATTTTTATAACTAATTTAAATATCCTTAAACATTTTTATTTTTTTAGTCATAGGTTCCATGGATAAGCTGATGAATAGCTTTATCCAGTCTCTTCAAGCAAAAAAATAAATAAATAAAAGCACTAAACATTTTGCAAAACGTTTTAGGAATTTATGAATATTTTGGTGTCCATCTGTGCCCATTAAAAGTTAAGACATCCTATCTCAAAGAAAAAATCTGGTATGTTTCTGGATTAGTGGTTTTCAAAGTGGAGGGTGTATTAATACATGCCTAGGGTATACATGATGATTCATAGAGCATTGAGGAAAAAATTATGGAAGTCCTATTACTGTGTTTTAAATGTTATCTTTCTAAAGTCTTTATATATGTTTATATTTTTAACATATACATAAGCTGTTATTATAGCAACACATGTATAATATTCATAAATAAAAATAAACATATGTGGTGGTGTTCTCAGTTCTTTTTTTTTCCATTCAAGGATACGCCAACTCTTGGAGACCACCAAACAACCTTGGAGAGACCTTCCACTTCCCACAAGGATCCTGCCCACCAGGGAAGGTCTCTCCTCACCTGGTCCTTTGTCTTCCCTTCTCGCTCACGAATGTGGTTAGCAACAATCCTTTCCGTTTCCTCACAGAGTCTGGGGAAGTTTGCCAGCTATCAAGAGAAACAGATCTCAGTGTTAATACTCAAATATTTATACTGCCAAAAAAGAAACAGATAAGTTATGTTATATTCCAGAAGACATGCATTACCGTTCTGTAAGCAGAAGTGAAATAGCCTAAAGAAGAATGGCAGAGTGACAGAAGAGATTTCACAAACTACAAACAGAAGTAACTATATTATCTGAGATAAAACACTTTAAAACCAGCAGAGCAATTCCCTACAAAGAAAACAGAAACCCAGATAGCATCCAGCACTCTGCTATACAGAGTTAGCACTTAATAAAGTTCAAAGATGAAGAAGACAGAAATGAGGATGAAAAGGACGATAATGACTAACATTTATAGAGTGCTTACCACGGTCCAGCACTGCTTGAATTACCTCATTCAAAAATGCACAATAGTCATAAAAGATAGATCTGATTATTAACCTCATTTTATAGAGGAGGAAAGCAAAGCCCAGAGAGGTTAAATAACTTGCCCAAGACTATACAGTTCAAAATCAGTGGGTCCTGAATTCCAACCCAAGGACATTAGAGTTCATGGTCATGTCCATAACTCTTTGAGGATGATTCATTCCATGAACCAGAGAGATCATTTTTTAAAAAATTCTCCCCTAACATATGGGCTTTTATGTACATATTTTTGGCAAAACTATAAAATAATACATGTCAATCACTTATCCCATATAAATTATTCAGGTAATTGTCCAAAATTTAGTTTGCAAAAGTGAATGAATGAATTATAGTTGTTCTCAGTGTAAGGAGGAAGAAGAAAAGGATGATACAAGGATGTTCAAGGAAGCCTAATCTAAAAAGAGGATGTAGTCAGGTAAAGTTGTGTGGGAATGGTTGTGGGAAGAATGGAGCTTGCCAAGCACAGGAACGTGTATAAGGTGCTGGAGGACAGGGACAATGAGTGGTCAAAGAAGTAAAGGAAGTTCAGCGCAGAGAGCAAGGGTGTGGTCTTCAGAGAAAAGTGGGCAAACTCATGGCTTATGACAAGCAAACTTTAATTCCATTTATATTAAAAAGCACTTGCAAATTAGTAAGATAACACTAATACCTTACATAAAAAAAGGCAAAAAAAAATGACTTAATTTAAAAAGAAATTTAATGGTCATTAAGTAGGGAGAAATATCACACTGTACAAACATAGTAATGCAAAGAGAGATAATAACCATTATGTTGTCAAATTGCTATAAGTATTTTTATAAGACAATGCATGTGAAGGTATATTAAAACTAGCACAGTTTAAACTTGCTGAAGGGATGTCAATGAGAATAATCTTTCTGTTAAGCAATTTGGCAATATGTATCAACAATCTTAGACACATACAGGCATCAGCCTAATTATTTCATGAGATTCTAAAATAATAAGGAAATTCATCATAGCATTACTTGGAAAAGCAACAATAAGACAAATAAACATAATTTTATAAACCACCTAGGTAACCAATGACGTTAAATAAATTAAGGTAAGTCTACTAATGGGATGTAATAAGCCATTCCAAATAATATCTAATATTTGATTTTTAATACTAATTTATAATATCTAATAACATGATAAAGTATCTAAAATAGATATTGGATGAAGGAAAAAAAATCAGGCTACTAAATACATAATCTGATTACACACAAGTATACATAAACCCACATACACACACACACACATACACACACACAGTCAAAGGCCATCATATATCCTTCAAGGGTATAGCCCAAGACCATAAAAATTCCTAAATTCTTGAGTAATAAACACTATAGCACATAATATTTCCCCTAACTTGTAAGCTAGGTCTCCCTGAAATGTGACTGCTCCATGGTCACTGGTGTCGCTGCGCACATGGATTTTTCAGCATGCATGATGTACACCAGTGCCTTGGCAAGATAGCAAACTGCACTACTTCGTGGAACCATCATGATCACAAATCACATATAAATGAGTCTGTGCACAGAAAAGAATCTACACAAATATCAATACTACAAAACATTAATAGTAACAACCTCTTTGAATGATGGGCTTAGGCATAATTTTAATTTTTTTCTGCATACATCTCTGCATTTTCCAATTTTTTCTACAGTAACATAAGGTACTTTTATAAAACATCATTAGAGCATAGAAACCTGGCTGCCTGTTCAACTCAAATTTTACAGCCTAGTGTCTTTTTATGAGATCACCAGAAACCACTACCCCTTACTGAGACTCCTAGCTGAATCCTGAGATATGTGCTCATTTAAGGGCTTATTTCATGGATAACTTCAAGATACAAATGCAGCTTCCATTCTGAGTTCTGGAAATATTCTTCGAGGCAAGTTCATCTCATAGTATCATCCTTTATACTCTGAGAACATTGCAAATTATTTTTTATGTGACCTATAAAAAGTTTCTAAGTATGGAAGGGATAGCTGATGAATGTTTGTCCTTCTCCTTGACTAACGAGAACCTAGGTGGTACATGCAGCACTAACCAGTAGTCTGCACTAGACCATCAGAGCAATTGCTCCTCCTCTTCACTCAGACATCATCCCAGGCTAACAGTGCACACTTGTTTTGATGATAGCCACACTAACAGAGAACCACACTCCTGCAAATGAGTGACTGCAAAAGCAATAGTGGTCTACTGAGTAGGGATGGAAGGCCTATAACAATATTTAGAAAAATGGATTATAGCAGATTATTTCTAAAACACCAAAGAGTGGCAATATAAATATTTATTCAGAAACTAAATACTTGATAGACAAATAACCCCAGGCTCATATGCTCATATGTCAAGGAAAGGCCAAAATGACAAGAGTATCTCATGAAGTAGAAACAACTAAGAACCCTCCAATCTACTGCCCTTGGCAGAGGGCTGAGTTTTTTGTGTGTCTCCTGATCTTTCCAAGCTCAATTTCACCAAGAAAGGAACCCGCCAGAGCCATATTTTTATGTATATAATTGAGATGTGTTCTGTGTGTTAGTTACTCAGTCATGTCCAACTCTTTGTGACCCCATGGACTGTAGCCCACCAGGCTTCTCTGTCCATGCAATTCTCCAGGCAAGAATACTGGAGTGGATTCCTATTCCCTTCACCAGAGGAACTTTCCAACCGAGGGATAGAACCCTGGTCTCCTGTATTGCAGGCAGACTCTTTACCGTTTGAGCTACAGGGAAGTCTAAATTGAGTAACTGAGATAACTGGAAGTAAATGAGTCTAAATTCTAAGTGGAACAAAAAGGAAAGAGAACACAGTAGAAGAACTGCCCTCATGGAGGCAAAGGAGAAATATTGAGGGAGACAGTAATCAGTGAAAGATCTAGGCATTACTGAAAGGCAGTAATGAAGTTAGTATGGTTTCTCACTGCTTGATCTTAAAAGGTCTGTAGGGGTGTAAAAAGGTTGCTGCTGCTGCTAAGTCACTTCAGTAGTGTCCGACTCTGTGCGACCCCATAGATGGCAGCCCACCAGGCTCTGCTGTCCCTGGGATTCTCCAGGCAAGAACACTGGAGTGGGTTGCCATTTCCTTCTCCAATGCATGAAAGTGAAAAGTGAAAGTGAAGTCGCTCAGTCATGTCCAACTCTTCAGGAGCACAAAAATCAAAATGATGACTTTAATTGCTGGCCCTCAAATGTAATAGTCCAGTTCTGATTCTTCATGATACATACAGAAAGAAGGCCAAAAAAAATGTCCTACTGACATTCGAAATGACTTTCTGCCACTCATTAGCTCATTTAACAGGGTCCCTTTCACTTTTCACTGCTCAGTTTGCCTGACTCTACTTAGCTTCAACAGATACTCAACTGATCACTCACTTCAATCCCTCACTGCTCTTCAATATCTCTTACTGAAGATGCAATCAGTTTTCTCAAATGTTTGTCATTATAATTTTCAATCTCTTTTGCTCTGGATGTTGAATTAAAAGCTTACCACTGTAAGAACACATTTGTCAGTCAAAATTTTAATCACGTATTCCAAAATAATATTAACCTAGAAATCACCATCATTAGATTTTTATTCTTTTATTAATTACTTAAATATTCTGCAAACTGATTTATACAGGATCAAGGAATTAAGGCTTTGCTATTGGATATAATGATTTTATATTCTTAAATTTATTTCACAGTCATTCACTTAAACATTTACTGGGCACACGCAAAAGGCAGCTCTATGCTCAGTTTATGTCAAAGCACCTGATCTTAAAAACCACACAGTTTTGAGTGGCAGATTGATTGTACAGATAATTGTCATACAAGAGAAAGATCTCAGAAAAAGCAAGGAGAAACACAAAGTAGTTAGAGGCTAAATCTGCTCTGAGAAGGCCTCAGAAGACTTGATGCTTAAACAATGATAATAAAGCTTCCAGACAAAGCTGAACAACTGTTAAATGATAAATTGCTTCTAAATAGCTTATGTTGAAATTATGTTGCATATTTTTAAATAATAATGAAGATTCAATGGAGCAATAATACAACATATATGTATTTAGGAACCAAAATTTTAAATATATGATTCTAAGAGAAAATTTTAATTCTGTTTTCATTTTAATTTTAATTATGTGCAGAACTTCACATGTTCTGAGACAAAGTATTATAGTACCATCATTTTTTATATACAAAAACATATTTTAATAAAATCCAATGTTTTAAGTATTATTTAGGATAATGTTTAATTATTTTGATGAAACATCAATGTAAAAATTTAATTTTAATCATGGACCACATTTTTCCCTAGAAGAAAAAAAAATCACTTGAAAGACATTTCTATAAATAAAAATAAATCATAAGCTTATAAAGTGTATTAACCATTGATTTATCAGATCATGAGAGCCATGCTATTAGGTTTCTCCTGGATCAGATACAAGGTCAGGCAAGATTTCTATACCTTCAAGAGTAACTAGTTCAGTGCCTTAAGCAAAGACTCAGGTTATTAGGTAACCATGTGTTCACAGTTGCATACAAAACATAAATGAGAAAATAAACTAAAAATAGAATAAAATTTCTTTTATGTGCATGACCTGAGTTGATTGATTTGGCTGACCTAAAGTTATGGGCTCTGTTTTGATCAAAATGCTATAAATCATACAGTGTTGGCCATGTACTACAAACTGAGTAGCAATAATGATTTTACTGCTTATGAAAAGTGAAAGAGAAAAAGTGTTAGTTGCTCAGTCATGTCCAACTCTTTGCAATCCTATGGAATGTAGCCTGCCAGGCTCATAAAAGCTTACAATAGTTTCATTCTATTTATGTGAATTAAAATCTGCCCCCAAAACCCTTAGTGATTTTTAATTTGTATGTAGCATAATATTGGCTTTATTCAGGAGATGAGAGAATACTTATTTGGGCACAACACATTTGTTATGTAAAAAGGAAAAACAGAAGTATTCACATTTACAAAAGTGATCAAAGATGAGGAGAAACTGTAGTACAAACAGGTCAAGAAACTGCACAAGGGTAAATTTATTGATGATTTGATATTTTAGGGGTGGACTTACGAGAAGTCTAGGAAGATCTAAGTAAAGCTGGTAAAAAGGGAAAGGGCCAGAGTCCATCCAGGTGGCCTTGGGTAAAGCAGTCAGAAAGAAATGCTGTTAGCCCTCCTTCTCTCTCCAAGTGGGCAAACCCCAAACCTCAAGTATTTTCTACAAATAATGGAAGAAATGGTGGGGTCTGTGAAAGAAGAACATATGTAGTAAGTTGGTATGTTCTCTTTCATGTTTCTGACCTTATCATTTCTTCTAAACAAAGGAATGAAGAGAATGCTAGTGTTATTTAGCAGATGCTAAGGAGTTAAAAGAGCTTCCCTTGTGGCTCAGTGGTAAAGAATCTGCTGGCCAATGCAAGAGACAAGGGTTCGATCCCTGGGTCGGAAAGATGCCCTGGAGAAGCAATTGGCAGCCCACTCCAGTATTCTTGCCTGGAAAATCCCAAGGACAGAGGAGCCTGGCAGACTACAGTCCATGAGGTCACAAAAGAGTCGGACACAACTTGGCAACTAAACAACAGTAACAAAGGAATAGAAGCAAAAAGTCCAGCCTTGAGTGAAAGAAAGCTGAAAGATAGTCAGAAGAGCCATTGTCTCATTAAGTTATTCAGAAAACATCTGAATAGAACTGCAGAGTGGGGTTAGTGCTGGGTCAAAAAAATATCTGAAGACAATAACCAGGTTTTCATCATCACTTCACATTTATTTCTGATAGACATTATTGACTGGTTAAAATGGAACAAGAAAAATCATACTGAAGGCAAGAGGAAAAGCAGGGGCCAGGGTAAATTATAAATTAAGAATTAATTGCAAAGATCATGAGTCTTTTAATGAATTGTGAAATTAAAAGGTGAGATTCCTATCTCTTGACTTTTAGCCAAGTCCCAGGACTGAATTTCATATGTGCATGCATGCTCAATCGCTAGGTTGTGTCCAACTCTACGGACTATAGCCCGCCAGGCTCCTCTGTCCATGGGGTTTTCCAGGCAAGAATATGGAGTGGGTTGCCATTTCCTCCTCCAGGGAATGTTCCTGACCCAAGGATCCAATCCATCTCTCCTGCATTGGCAGATGGATTCTTTACCACTGATCCAATGAATTTTGAATAAAACTCAATAAATGACTCAAATTTTAATGCACAGCCTGATCTGAAATCTGAGCACCGTGCTCCATTACATGGGCATCTGGCTGTATGCAAAGCAAGTGTTTGACTGGACAGCCAACCATTAGAAGAGGTGAAATGTTAAGTCTTTATGTAAAGATTGAAAACCAGAGCAGATCCACCGAGACCTAAAAAAAAAATCCTATTTGAGCATGATGTTTTGCAGCTCTTCTCCTTCCTCCTACAAGCTTTCATGGAAGGTACTCAAGTGACTACTTTAGCCAAAATGATAATTGCCTACCAAGTCAGTGAGACATGAGTCTGTATTCAATTATTGATTCCATAATTATTGAAAACCTGGTGTGTAGGGGTTATTACTAGAGTGATGAGCTTAACAAACTAAGTCCCTACTTTCAGGGAGCTTACACTCTACTTTCCAAGCTCCATGTCCCTTTACTGTCCAACAACAAAAACAAAAGACGTATATAGTATAATTTATGTGATCATATGTGCTGCAAAGAAGTTTGCTAAGTAGATGAGTGTGTGTATGTGTTCAAAGGGAAGCATGTGCAGTTGTAGGTAGAAAAGTCAGAAGAAGACTCTGAGCACATGGCATTTGAGCAGAGACCTGAAAGAAGTGAGGATGTGACCCATGCGGGAATCTTGAGGCAGAGTATTTCCAACACTGGGAATGAGAAATGCAAAGGCCCTGCCACCACATCTCCTTGATCTGTTGAAGAAACAAGGAAACCAGTGTAGCTGGAGTGGACTGTGGGGAGGGAGATGGGAGGAGTTTAGAAATGAAAAGGAGCAAGATCATGCAGGGTCTTGAAAGTCATCGTTAGGTCTTCGGATTCACTCGCTTAGTTATGTGTATTCAGAATCAGATATTTACTTACCTAACATTCTACAAAACTCAGCATTTCTTCTCACAGAACTTTATAATGAAAAATATTTCCCAGTATTTCTAATAACCAGCTAGCATATCTTTTTTATTTCTTTGAAAAGCTTTTTTCTAAGCAGAGGAAAAAAAATCAATTAATTGGTATGATGGTGATCCAAGAATGCGGCTTCCCAAGAGGCCAATAAATGGCACAGTTGCTAAACTGTGGTTAAAAAAAACAAGCTGTTCCTCTCAGTGCTTCCTGCAAAGAAGCTCAAGACCCTGCAATGATGCACTGGAGAAGAGGAGGTAGAGAAAAGCAGCTGAAAGATGATGCCCACCAGAGAAATTCCAAAGTTGAGATGTCCCTGGAATGAAGCCAAATAGCTCATAAAACTCAAAGGTCCCTGTCCTGTCCTCCAGTGTCCCAGAGACAACAGTGAGAACATATCCAAGAAATAGTTGCACTCCCCCAGTTTAGCTTTGTGCTTTGTTATGTGAATATGCATAAATTCCATGTTTTTCAATGATGTTTATTTATGTGGCTTAAGAAAAATAAAGTTAAATATTTTACACATAAGAAATTCAACATGAGGAATTGTAAATGAAAACACTGTTTTAAGATTATAAATATATATGCATGTATGTGTAATGGGTTGGCCAAAAAGTTTGTTTGGGTTTTTCCATACCATCTTACAGAATATATATATATCCACAATACAGTGAGAGTAACTATACATTTCAGATTGCCTGGAGCAGTCTTGGTTTACTCATATTATTCAAGTGGAAGTACTGACAGTTCCCCTTTCAATCTCAAAAACGTCCTATGTTGGCCAATAAATTATATGGTCATTTATTTATGGGTTGTGCTCAAAAAGGGTCAAGTAAATTAAGGTGTGGCATACTCAACTTTAATTAGGATTATTTTGCTTTACAAATGACTTTAATTAGACCAGTTTCAAAGTAAAAAAAGTTTAAGGTAGACAAAATAAGGCCAAAAATCAAGAACATTAAATCAAGGAGTAAGGAAAAGAATAGATTGAAAGAAAGCCTGTCCAGATTTTTATCATTTTAAAAGGGTTAGCTAAAGGTTGCAAGATGGCAAAGTAGAAAGACATGCACTTACTCCTTATTATAAAAACACCAAAATCACAACTAACTGCTGAACAACCATTCACCAAAAAAAGAAAGAATGCTGGAACCTGTCAAAAAGATACCCTACATCCAAAGACAAAGAAGCCACAGGAGATGGTAGAAGGGCACAATCATGATAAAATCAAATCCCAGACCCACCAGGTAGGCGACACATAAACTGGAAAATAATTACACTACAAAAGTTCTCCCACAGGAGTGAAAGTCCTGAGGCCCACATCAGGATTCCCAGGCTGGAGATCTGGCAACAAGAGGAGGCCCCAGAGAATGTGGCTTTGAAGGCAAACAGGGTTGGATCACAGGGGTTCCATAGGACTGGAAGAAACATAAACTTCACTCTTAGAGGGTACACACAAGTGTGCACCAGGAGCCAGAGAAAAAGCAGTGACCTTTTAAGAGAATGGGCCAGACCTTCCTGCTAGTACTGGAGATGAAGGGGGTTTGGCTCACTGTAGGGATAAAGACACTGGCAGAAGCAGTTCTGGTGAGTACTCATTGATGTGAGCCCTCCAGGAAGCCACCATTTCCTCCCTAAGACCTGGCCCTGCTCAATGGCCTGTAGGCTCCAGTGCCAGGATGCCTCAGGCCAAATTATCAACCAGGCAGGAACACAGACCCCACTTATCTGCAGATAGGCTACTTAAAGTCTTCCTGAGCACAGCCCTGCCCACCAGAGGGAAAAGACACAGTTCCACCCACCAGCGGGCAGAAACCAGTCACAATTGGCAGGAAGCCTGCACAAACCTCTTAGATAGCCTCATCCACCAGAGAGCAGACAGGAGAAGCAAGAAGAACTAAAATCTTGAAGCCTGTGGAACAGAAACCACAATCACAGAAAGTTATACAAAATGAGACAGCAGAGGAATATGTCCCAGATGAAGGAACAAGATAAAACCCCAGAAGAACAACTAAGTGAAGTGGAGATAGCAAAAAGAATTCAGAATAATGATAGTGAAGATGATCCAAGATCTGGGAACAAGAATGGGGGGAGGGATAGATTGGGAGTTTAGGATCAACATTTACACACTGCTATGACCAACCTAGATAGCATATTAAAAAGCAGAGACATCACTTTGCCAACAAAGGTCCATCTAGTCAAGGCTATGGTTTTTCCAGTGGTCATGTATGGATGTGAGAGTTGGACTGTGAAGAAAGCTGAGCACTGAAGAATTGATGCTTTTGAACTGTGGTGTTGGAGAAGACTCTTGAGAGTCCCTTGGACTGCAAGGAGATCCAACCAGTCCATTCTGAAGGAGATCAGCCCTGGGTGTTCTTTGGAGGGAATGATGCTAAAGCTGAAACTCCAATACTTTGGCCATCTCATGAGAAGAGTTGACTCATTGGAAAAGACTCTGATGCTGGGACAGATTGGGGGCAGGAGGAGAAGGGGATGACAGAGGATGAGATGGCGGGATGGCATCACTGACTCGATGGACATGAGTTTGAGTAGGCTCCGGGAGTTGGTGATGGACAGGGAGGCCTGGCGTGCTGCCATTCATGGGATTGCAAAGAGTCAGACACAACTGAGCGACTGAACTGAACTGACTGATTTAAAATAGATAATCAACAAGGACCTATTGTATACCACAGGGAACTCTGCTCAAAGTTCTGTAATAACCAAAATGGGATAATAATTTGAAAAAGAATAGATACATGTATATGTATAACTCAATCACTTTGCTGTACACCTGAAACTAACACATTTTTAATCAACTATACTCCAATATAAAATAAAATTTTTTTTAATGTGACTTTTAATTTTTTTTAAAAGTGACTTTAAAAAAAAGTTTTTTTAAAGAATATTTTAGTTAACCCAGAATAAAATATTCTTTTTAAACCAAGTACAGATTTATTTAGCATCAGGATAACTTTAGAATATCTAAATTATTAATAATAATTCATAGAATATCTCTTATGTATGGTTAATCATTGTATTAGGTGTCAAGGATAAGAAGACAAAAGACAGCTCTTTTTAAAAGGAGCTTATCATCAGCAACAGGAGGCATTCACCTAAACAAATAAATTCCTAATTGCAATGCAGTATCATAATTGCTATGACAGAAGTAAACACACGGTGACAATTAGAGCACTAAGAAGGGAGTGAAGATGGAGACCAAGAAAGGGTTCACAGAAGCTTTTCAGGAAAAATGATGATTGAGCTGTATCTTAAGGACACTTTCTAAACAAACAAAATCATATATGCAAATATTAAAGGCAGGAAAAATTTTTGTGAATAAAAAAAGATCACTTAGAATGGCTGAAGCAAGCAAAAAGTGACAACAGATGTAGCTGGAGAAGTATTCGGGGATCAAATGGTGAAACTAAAAACAACCATAAATGATTTGAATTTTCTTAAGATATAAGGAGCCATTAAATAATTTTGAAGGAACAGGCAAAAAATATGTGCACATATATTTTTTTAGTTGTTCTGAGATCTTTTTTGGTGTTTTGTTTGTGCATGTTTTAGAAAGGCCATTTTCACAACAGTGAGGAGGATGAATTTGAAGATGACCAGATTAGAAGTAATAAGATCAGTTAGGAGGTCACTGGAGTAATTTATTTATTTATTTATTTGGGTGGGGGGACCTGTTTAGGACATTAAGTAAGAAGAGGAGGCAGTTGCAGTAGACTGTAGAGTAGACCATTTTGGTTAAGAAGCTTGAACCAGCAGTATAACTTTGGGAATCAACAATGTTTTAAGTGGTAGCTGAAGTATGGGAGATATCATCTGTAGAAAGGAAAAGAGAAGAGAAGAAAACCAGAAGCAAATTCTGGGGACCCTGGTGGTTAGAGGCAGGCAAAAGTGGATAAAGTCTTGAAGGAGATGGAGGAAGAATCATGAGAAACATGAAAGAGAATCCAAGAGAGGTGTCATCTTCAAAAAAAGAGTAGAATACAACTGAAAATAAGAGTGCCCATTCAATTTGGTAATCGAGTCTCTGGTTAACTTTTGTCATAACTATTCCAATAGAATGGTGGGTTGAAGCCAAACTTCAGAGGGCTAAGGAGTTAAATGGAGATAGAAAGATATAGAAGCATAAACTACTTTTTTTTTTTTTTTTTACCAAGAATGTTGGCCATGAAAAAAGGACAGTAATAGAGCAGAAGACAGGTTTTTGTTACTTATAAGTCAGAAGAGACATAAATATATTTACACATTGACTTATTTTTAAATGTGATGAAGAGGGTGATGATTCAGGAAACCAAGAAATCCAAAGAGTAAGTTCCTTAAGGAGGTGAGAGTACAAGTAGAAACCCAGCCTTGGTCAGGATTATCACCATGACAGAGAAAAGGAGAGGAAGAAGAGGCATGATTGGGAATACACATAGGTTTGGGGGCAAGAAATTAATGTTCCCATGTATAGCCTCTATTTTCTCTGTGAAATCATTATTGAAAGTGATAAGCAAAATATCTTAAAAAGAGTGCTAAAAGTTTAACATCACTATTGTGGCAAACACGGCAAGTCACTAACAAATGAAATGCTGAAGACAATGGCTATATTATGTGGCACTAATCCACACAGATACACAACTACCTTCAAGCTCATCACCAACCTGGGGGAAAGGGAAATAAAAGACAAATAAATTTGACCACCCTTAGTGTTTCAACAGATGGCAAAGTTAATCCAAAAGGAATTAATGTGTGCTTAGTCACTCAGTCGTGTCTGACTCTTTGCGACCCCGTGGACTGTAGCCCACCAGGCTCCTCTGTCCATAGGAATTCTCCAGGCAAGAATACTGGAGTGGGTTGCCATGTCCTCCTCCAGGGGATCTTCCCAACCCAGGGATCAAACCCAGGTCTCCCACATGGCAGGCGGATTCTTTACCATCCTGAGCCACCAGGGAAGCCCAAAAGGTAAATGCACTGCTTCTTAATGTATTGCCTCTCAGCTCCAAATTCATGCTTCTTGCCCTCTCTGTGAAAATAATCCTGGGCCCTTAAAGTATTTTTTCATTGCTCACTGGCCCCATGAGAGGTTTTATCAGGAAAGTCAGAGCCTGGAGAGACACTGCTGGAGGAAAAGACAGGCTGAAGCAGCCCACTTCAGTACAAGGCAGTCACAGCCCCCCGGTAGAGCTGCCCTCACCTTGAACAGTTTGCATAAGTGTCTCCAGGGAGAATCCTCCCCATGGTTACCTTTTCCTTCCCAGCATGTTCCAGAGGGCAGATTTCCAGCAAATTCTGCAGCATAACACTACTTTTCTGCCACATCTAGGTCCTCTTCAAGAAGTCCCAGTCTTAGCTCTGGGCAGGGTCCCTCTTTCCTGGGTGTTCCCCTAAAGGTAGCACCTTAGTAACTGCTCCTTATAGCTTCTACTCCTATCTTCAGTCATTCTTTTAACTTCTTTTTTGAAAATTAATTACTTAATTTATTTTTGGTTGTTGCACTAGGTCTTCTTTGCTGTGTGCAGGCTTTCTCTAGTGGTGGTGAGTGGGGACTACTCTTTTATGGTGCACAGGCTTCCTATTTCAATAGCTTCTCTGTGGAGCACAGTCTCTAGGCACATGGGCTTCAGTAGTTGTGGGCTTAGATGCCCCACAGCATGTGGAATCTTCCCAGACTGGGGATCGAACCCATGTCCCCTGCATTGTCAGGCAGATTCTTAACCACTGGACCACCAGGGAAGTCCTCTCTTATCTTCTTACTAGCCAATTCCTCACTACTTTAAGCCCCTGTTACAGTTCATACTTTTTTATAGTAACTGTTTCCTGTTCAAATTGCTGTGTGGTTTCTCTCTCCTGATTGAATGTAGACTGATACAGTGGTCAGGAAATACAGTAAAATCAGGAGACAGGTAGCTTTAAAAAAAAAAAAAAAAAACAGAAGCCAGAGGTCTGAAGGTCTCTTTGAACTTAAAGACTGCTTTTAGGGAGAGTAAAGGAGTGAGAGAACTAACTGAAAGGGTGGGAGCCTGAGGCATAATTTTAGGTGTAGAAAAGAACCCCTCTTCCTACTCCTCAGCACCCTTCACACCTCACTCATAAAGTAGAAACCCACCAACATTTCTTCCCTCTTGAGAAAGAATTATGGGAGATGCCCTTGTCATTTTCTCCACCTGTGAGCACCTGAGTTGTGTCAGCCCACAGCTCTCTGCTGCATGGGGCAGGTGCACTGTGTCACTGCTTAAACTGGCCCTTGCTGGAGAGGCCCATAGGTGTGAGGTTAGCTGAAATATGCTGTGCAGTCTCTGGGTGCACATGTCTCTCCCCCGCTGTGGGCTCTGAGGTTTACCCCCAGAAGAGAAGGCTCCCACTGCAGCAGCAAATCCCAGCTATGCTTTCCAAACTAGATTTATCTGCAGCAAGGTGGATCCTAAATTTCAATTCTCCTTTAAGGTTTTCTACTAATTTTCCAACTAATTGAAAGCCAAAAAGAGAGTAATCAGTGTTTTGAAAACCCTAGATTTAGAATTTGAGATTTCTGAAGAATCTATTGGTAGAACATTTGTCCACCATGACAAGGACAGAAAGAGGTCACAGGAGTGGGATGCTAGGGTGGAATGAATGGAGGATTACTGGAATCATAGGTCTCTAAGAACAGCAGCTACTGGGTGTTGAACATGATCTCTGCTGAAGTCATCTGAGCCGAAGGTGAGTTTAGGATGGAGAGGAAAAATGCAAGCCAAGTTCTAAATATCTTGATGAATGCAAGGGAGTGACCAGGACTTACTTGATGGTGACAATGAAGAGAAGGGAAAAGGTTGGCAGAGCTGGTAACACCTGGGCCTTGAAGGAAGACTTGTTACAGGAAGGTGAAGGAATAATGTTTGGAAGCCACAAAGGGAGAAGTAGGCCATGTCATACCTGATCCTGGCCTTTAGATTCTTTGAGTTTTGGCCAATAAGTATCCTTCAACAAAGGGAGCCGAAGGGTAAACAAGAATCTCAGGAAGAAAGCTAGGCTTTACTTAAGGCAACAAATAAAATGTTTTGAGAAGACAGTATAAATATACAACCACGCCTGATCTAGAGAGCTTAATGAAAAGGGAGGTTCAAAGGGTGGAAAGCAAAGAATAAAAGCCAAAAAGTGTCAAAGAACAAGCCGTCTCATCCCATGCCATCGGGACTATTGGTTTTCCAGTGAGTTGGATACAATGGGAAAAGATTAAAAAAAAAAAAAAGATTCATACATACCATAAACACTTTATATAACTTAAAACATAAATGTACACACATGTGCCAATCTTTTGATGTAAGGCCAAGGCCTGTTCTCTGCATATGGATCTGCTGATTGGAGTTATGTGTCCTCTGTCTTACATAAACCACATCCTCTGTCTATGATTTCCAGTTTTGCTTTCTTCAAAGTGGACAGGAAACCTAAAGACACTTGGGAAATAATCTGAATGCAGACAGAGCCCATCTAGGTTTTTATAAGTCCTTCCACATCCTTTTAACCTTGTTCTACCTATACCTAGTCCAAAGCAGAGCTTTTGTAGCTAAACTTTAAGTCATTCCAAAGCTGAGTTTTTATGGAAAAAAAAAAAAGTCTTTCTTGCATTTGATCAATTTATTCAAATGAGAAGGACAGCTGGCTAAACAAATTTGAGGACGAACAGCACAACTGGCCATTGGAAAGAAGACAGTCTTACTGGTGAGAGCAGGAAAGCACGGGCAACCTAAAGAGAAACTCTTGGCTGAAGAAGACATCTGCATGCTGCAACCCATGGGGTTAAAGAGAGAACACGGTACCAGTTACTTCAACAAGCCAGTTAAGAGGAGACCAATACTGCACAAGTGACAAGACTGACCGCATTTTGGGGTAAAGGCAAGGATATCAGGGATATGAAGTATTATTAAATGGCTTCAAGTTTCCAAACAAAGAGCTGGCATGAAGAGCTGACATAAAGACTGTTTTGTTGTTCCCCATTTACTTTTTCCTCGGTCCCTTAACGCCTATGGCTTTTCCCATTTTAAAGAAGAGAAAACAACATTAAGGAACAAGGTAGAAGAATAGTAAGAAAACTAGAGAAGTGCTCTGAAGCTCCAGAGACACTTCTGGGCCCCATGCTAGTTCCACTGAACTCCTATTCTTTTAGCATTGACAATTGCAAATTCCTAAGTTTAGCCTCTTTCACTACTTATATCTTTTCTACTGAGTTTTCCACCAGTTAACTAGGAACCAATACTCATACTCATTCTCTCATTCTTCCCACTGGTTTTTTAGGAACATTACTCACTGGAACATTACTTTCTGTAACCATACAGAAAGGGAAGGGTAACAAAACCAACAAAATCAGAAGTAAATACACTTTCAAGAAATGAAGTAACAATATCAACACTCATAGGGCTAGGCCTACCTTATCCTAACATGATCAATGATTTCCTTCTTACATTTTTCAATTTGGGGTGTCCTTTTCATGTCCCACACAATTCCTCCATGTTCCTCAGTGAAGAGGCCCCAGATTGGGAAGTCTCTTACCTATTATTCTCCATCAATAAATATTACAAGGAGGAGAATATTGGGTGCTAAGAAAAATGGCCATTTATAGATTAGCCACCATTTACTGAGCACTTACTATGTTTAATCAATGTGTTAAGTGTGCCTTGGGTTTCTGACATCATCTTGTTTAATCTTCTCTGAGGTTATATTATAACTATTATCATCATCATCCCATTTCACAGAGAAATTGACAAAAATATAAGGATTAAGTATGATGCTCAAGGTCACACAGCAAGTAAACAGCAGAACCAGGATTTGAATCTAGATTCAAATCCTTAGGCCCAGGCCCTAAGATCCAGTTAAACTACTACACCAAAATGCCCTCTTCCCAGACATCCAGGTTCCAGTGGAATTCATTTAAAACTTAGAAGAATTACCTTTTGATATATACAATTCCACTGGTTCCCTTGCCCTAACAATGAGTCCCAACCATGTACCACAGGAAAAATTGGTTTAGGGCATTCACTTGATTATTCTAAAGTGTGTTTACCTGATTAAGACAACAACGCTATTTGAAATGGGGTGAGACCCAACTATCATGAAAGCGATTCCCACTTAATAGTTTTTACAATCCTTCCCCTTGAACAAACACAAAACCTTCGTAACAAAGTGGAGGGTCAGTGAAAGAGAGACATGTAGCCGGGTTGGAAAGTTACATAATCCAAACTTACCTTTTTGGTACACTTCTTGACAGTGTTTATTAATTCTTGTATTACCAGATCTACACTCTTCAAGGAAGGCCCCTTCAGCTTTACAATTTGTTTTTTGACTATTGCCTCAAATGCCATGTCTGGAGTAAACAACCCTGTCCTGGATATAAGAAAGAAAACAGCATGTTAGATATTTTAAATTGAATGATAATCAGTACTCTTTTAACAATGTTTTAATTGGCATGATACTTAAACTAAGCATGAAAAATCCTCATTTAAAAAGTACACAGTGATTAATTCTATTCACAGCATCATTTGTAATATCTTTAATACATTCTATAGATGATTAACACTACCTAAAAACAGTTTCCCAAATGTTTTCAAGGCCCATAATGTGACCTTCAATATTTAACTGTCATTTGTCTCATCTCACTCTTTCACAGCAGGACAAAGGAATGCTACAATAGAAGTGGTGTCCTAAATGTACATTTCTGTTTCTAAAGTATTCCAAAAACAATCCTTTCTTGTCCTTCATGGAGTAGGAAATGATCTTCATATTTTGAACACTGAAACAGTAGCATTCCTAAACTATATAACATATTCTTTCCTGGAGAGCTGTATTATACTAAGTTCAGAGGTTCCCAGTTTGAGATCCTGGGGTGCTGGAGAAAAAAAAAAAAAAGACAGTTAAGTGGAACTAGCTTTTTAGGACCCTGAATGCCTAAATTGTGAATTTACAAAAATAACAAATGATAACCAAAGTAACAAGAATCTTTTTCATCTGGCTGGAATCAATTCAAACTGGTGTCACAACAGAGCTTTTCTAACGCTGTGCAGAAGCTCAGGAAAGCAGGTATATGCATGTGTGTGTGTGTTTCACAAAAAATGAAAAATTATTACTCACATCTAAACAAAAGGACAATGGAAAAAATCTACTGTAAAAGGGATCTTGAACCCTGACAAACACTATGCCCACAGATATGCAGGCTCCAGACACTGGTGGCTGATCTCCCCATCCTAGACTTTCCTCCCTTCCCCTTATTTGATTACCCTCTCTTCCTTCAACACTCAATTTTATGGTATCTCTTTGGAGAGTTTCCTCTACACTTTCCTTTTAGCAGCCTCATTCTATGTCTCTTATTTGCTTAGCACTTTGTGCCCTCCTCCATGAAACGACTTAGCAGCAGCAGCAGCAGCAGCAGCAGTAGCAGTCATACTATACTGTTAACTGTAACTTCTCCACTTTGGATACAGAATACAATACACGTTGTTTGAAGTGAAAGTGAAGTCGCTCAGTCATGTCCAACTCTTTGTGACCCCGTGGACTGTAGCCCACCAGGCTCCTCCATCCATGGGATTCTCCAGGCAAGAATACTGGAGTGGGTTGCCATTTCCTTCTCCAAACTACTTCTCCAGACTACACGTTGTTTAGTCTGACGTTAAAACTGTTCCCCTGTCTGTCGCTAATCTTCCTTGTGGTTCTTTTCCTCCTTCCTCTCATGCACATGAGGTTTCAGCCAAACCAGACCATTTGCCTTTCCACAAACATATTCATGCTAATATTTTATGCCTTTTCCTTCATCTAAGATGTTCATTTCACTTTTCCCACAATTTCAGCCTGTCCAAATCCCACCTGTGCTTCAAAGGCCAGATCAAAGCAACCACTTCCCACAGCTCGCTTTCTACAGTCCTGCCACTGACTTGGTCTTCCTTCTCTGAACCCCAGCATCTTATTTTGCACTACAGTGATCTGAGCACATATTTTGGTCCTAGGACTATCCTAGTAAGAAGAGTCATTAGAGCATTTATCTTTGTTTTCCCCACAAGGAGGGATCCCTTGCTCATCACTGGCATTCAGTGTTAGCAGAACAAAGAAGGACCATCAAATCCTCACTGAGCAAAGGTGGTTTCTATTATTCAAATATCTAATAGAATCAGTTGAGAACAAAACATTTTAAATTAAGTATATTTAAAAGCCTAAATAATTGCACTATTAGCATGTGTTATACTCAGGACATTGTGCACTTCTTATCATTTTGTGTGTGTGTGCATGCATTTTAGTTGCTAAATCGTGTCCAACTCTTGCAATCCCATGGACTGTAGCCTGCCAGGCTCCTGTCCATGCAAATCTCCAGGCAAGAATACTGGAGTGGGTTACTGTTTCATTCTCCAGGGATGTTCCCCACCCAGGGATCAAACCCGCAGCTCCTGCATTGCAGGTGGACTCTTTACCACTGAGTCACCAACCAGCTTATAGGCAAATTAACTCCAGCATAATAGTAACAGTCAATCTCTTCTGTTGGTGGACATGTAAATCAGAAATCTATAATCCTGAATCCTGAATTTTTGCAGTTACATTCAATAAAAACGTAATCAGTAAAAACTTTTAAAAGTCAAATAAAAACACTGTATTTAGTTAAGCAAAAATACTTTTTTGATCCCTCTCCCAAAACATAATTTGGTTCTATTGCATTTATCAGACTAATACGTGTGAATACTAGCTCTGTTCAGCTAAAGAGAAAGACAGAGTTTCTATACCAAATGTCTTCTGAGGTTGAGGGAGAGGGAAGAGAATTAATAGGGAACTTAGAAATCCTGTTGATGGTTAAGAAAAACACACTGGATGTGGTTAGAGATGTTCTCTCCTTTTCACTTTATGAATGCATATTTACATATTTACCCCGTCTTGCCTGGAGAATCCCAGGGACAGGGGAGCCTGGTGGGCTGCCGTCTATGGGGTCGCACAGAGTCAGACACGACTGAAGTGACTTAGCAGCAGCAGCAGCAGAGTAGACCTTCCAAATTTCATAAGGATAAATTCAAATGTCATAACTCCTTTGGAAAATCACCCATCAAGGTCACACTCAGTGTCAAGTTTTGCTCTCTCAGTTTCTGTTCCTCAAATAGTCTCAAGCTGGCCCTGAGGCAGAATCTGGGACACAATCAACCGATAGACTGGGGACCCCCTCCTTCATGTAAGATCATCATGAAGTAGGCAACCTAAGTCTTCTGACCTTGAATCAATTTAGCATATGCTCCATTACATTGAATTTAGCCCTCTAAACACGAACTCACAAAATGTGCTTTAAATTCATTTATTTTCTTATCCCAGTTCTTTAATAAAAATAGATGAGGATAATCCCACTTTATATGAGGGGGAATTCAGGCACAAGTTCTCCTCCCAACCACCTCTCTGCTCTCCTTCTGTATTTCTAACTCCAGTCCAAATGCAGGGCTCCCTGCTCCATGAACACGTGCTACTCTTGGCCACCTCCGTGCCTTTGCTCACACTACTTCCTCCACTCTAAGCTCCTTCTCATCTCCTCCAGCCTCAACAATCGCCTCTTACATCTCTTTGCATCGCCATCTACCCCATATACACACATATTCACATTTATACACAAAGACACCTTTCCTTGTTGAAATCATTCTTGTTTTCAAAACAGGCAAGTTTATTTGACTCTAAAATAACCACCTTCATTAATCTTCCCCAATCTTGCTCCATAAATCCAGTCAAAATTAATCCATCTAGTCTTGGTGTAAGTGATGATCACTTATGAGCAAGTCTGGCCTTTGCCTCTGAAATATACAGCTCTGGAGAACAAGGTCTTGTTCATCAGTAAATGCCCAATTGTCAAGAGCATGGTGCTGTGAGTGCAGACAGGGTTTTTGATTTTTCAGTGGAAAAAGACAATATGACAATACTAGAAATTATCATTGAACTCAAACAAGAATTTCCTATTTCTTATTTCTTACTCCCACCTCTACATTCTACTCTGCTCAGATTATGAAAAGGCTACTTCACTAGCCATTTATAAACACTAATTTTTTTATTAGCTTGAACTGAAGACAAGGAAAACGTGAAGCACTTGCCTGATACCATGTATGTTTTTGATTGCATAGCTTATTTCTCTTCGCAATTCTTTCTCATTGAACTCCATCTGTGGAAGCAAAATGAGCCACAGTTATGACACTCAATTCCTCTGAATAATAATATTGTTGAATATTTAAAAATGAGAACAACTTTACTCCATTATTAATAAATGGATACTCATGTCTTTCCTAACCTAAATCCAGATGGTCAAGACATCTGTTTATATAAAGTTCAAGGCAACACAGAATGTTAGGGATTTCTGGGAGTTTTAGTGCAGCAGATTTTAACTCTTTTATAGATAAGGAGTGCTGCACATAAAGGATGTCTTCTGTACATAAATCTGGCCATTCATTTGAAATATATAATTCTTCACTCTTTTGCTGAATGTAGTAAATGTCTTCACAGACAAATGCATACATAGGTGTCACCTGATGTACAACAGTAGTCCAGCTGTGTTGAGAATTAACAATGGCTGTCTCTTCTCCCTGGCCATGTTAAGCACCTGAGTTCAAAATTCATTTAAAAGAGGAAATTAATAATATTTTGCCAATCCTACACAGGATAGAGTACTGTATTAAAATTTTCCCAGAAGTTCTAGGTACCTTAAATTTATTGAAAGTAGGATCAAAGTGTCATAGAGCTTAGACCTGAAAGGGATATCAAGAGAACATTTGGGTCAGCCCCTAACTTTTGAGATTTGGCCTCTCCAACCTCATTGCCTGTCCATTTCCTGCCCCCCTCACACTTTATGCCATAGAACAATGAACTGCTTTAGTTCTACACCTCAGCCTTTACCACTCCTCCCTTTCTGTCTGGAAAAATCTCTTCCTCAACCCCACCCTACCTATTCCTGCTTAACTAGCTGCTCAACCTTCTTAGCTCAGAAGCCAAGCTCCCTTACACAGTCAGGCTGGGATTCGTTTCTGTGGACTGTGTTTCCATAGCACCCTGTGCTGAAGTTTATCACTTTTCTTAACACATATTAATGAAACTGTCTATTTACCCATCTGCCTCCCACACCAAGACATAAGTACATGCCTCTGTATGTGAGACAGGTAACACAGTCCCTAAAACTACCTCGCTGCCTATGGGGCATTTCAAACTTAACATCTCTGAAACAAAACTCTTGGTTCATACCTCCACACTGAACTTTTTCTCAGTTTCCTCATCTGATGGACACTAACATTTGCTCAGTTGTGCAAGTCAAAATCTTGGGAGTCATCTTGAATCTTCTCTTTTTTGCATTTCCCATAACAATCCAAGCCCCATTAATCCTTTCTTCAAAATCATGAATCCATCCACTTCTTTCAAGCCTCTCTGTTGAGGCATTTCTACTATAAAGCTAAAGAAGTTTAAGTTTCAGAACTTCTCTCTTGCATAAATTCCTTACAAGACCCTGTGCCTGTGTGTTTATAATTTTGCATTCTTCAAGAGGGGTCCCCAAATTGTATAGGCTTCAGGTCCCCAACAAAGTGGATTCACCCCTGCTTCGGCCCTACTGTTTAACCCATCTTGTCTCCTTCAATTCACTTTTGCTCCTTTATAATCCAACCAGACAGTGGTCTTTTAAAATCACCAACCAAATCAGGTCACACTTTTTCTTAAAACTCTCCCTGGACTTCCCATTGTTAAATGTAAGCACTTTATCACAACCTATAAAGCTCTGCATAAACTGGGCACTTCCTTTATCTGAATTCATTTTCTGCCCCCTCCCCTTCACAGCTCTGCACCAGCCTCAGTTGTTCCTCACCTGCTACACAGGTGCTTGCTTTAGGGCCTTGTCCTTGGCATCTTGCCTTAAACAACCTTCTTCCTTCAGATCCTTATAGCTGACCTCTTCATGCCATTCTGGTCATGCTTTAAGGGCCCCATAGTCAGAGAGACCTTGCCTGAACATTCCATCAAAAGTGGCTAATCTAATCCCATTCTCTCTCATATTTCATCATGTAATAATACTAGATTTTTTTTTTTTTTACTTTGTCTATTTGTCAATTTTCTGTCTTTTGTCACCCGATAGTATCTCTGTCTTGATCCCTGGCACCTAAGATCACTGGTACACAGTAGATGCTCAAGAAACATTTGTAAATAAATTAGACAACAAATAAGCATCACAGGAACCTGTTAGTAGTTGTTGAATTATTGAAATATCATTAGATTCCATTAAATAAAATAAGAACCATCAGTAAGAAAATAACTTCCCTCCTGAATTTCACTACCTGAGTAAGAAGGTTTTTGTTTAAAGAATTATCTTAGTCCCATACCATTCATATAACATTTTATGAACAGTTATGTAGAACAGAAAATAGAAATGAAATAAAACAAAAGGAAAGAATAACATTTGGTACAAACCTTTACTATCTCAAAAGGAAAGCGTTCATGGAATATACGATTGATTTTAGCACCCCCTGAGAGCTCCAGGGTGTCTACTTGATCCCCTGACCCTTCAATTCTCTTCTCAAAATCCACAGCAAATTGTTGAACCATCCTGTATTGCAAAAGAGAAATAAATTCAAGTTAAAGTTACAAGGCTTCGCATTTTTTATCTGAATTTGCTATGGTTATTCCTCAGAACCCTTTTCCTGGTGTTCTTAGTGGCACCTACTGGCAGAATTAACAATGCACTCTAGTCAGTGCTCAAAATGTAACTATATGAAATACACATTATCAAGATTTATTTCAGACATCTAATTTAAAATATATACTTTAAATATCTGCATCATTAAATAAACATTCTGCCATTTAGCTGCAACTATAAAACGGCATTTTAAAATACTTAAATTAGAAATACACTACCACGTGTAAAATTGATAGCTAGTAGGAGGCTGCTGTATAACACAGGGAGCCCAGCCCAGCACTCTGTGACAACCTAGAGGGGTGGGATATAGGGTGGGGTGGAAGGAGGTTCAAGAGAGAGAGAGCATATGTATATACTTAGGGCTATTTCACGTTGTTGTACGCAGAAACCAACATAACATTGTAAAGCAATTATCCTCCGATTAAATTTTTAAAAAATCATCTAAGCAATAAAACTTCATATAAAATAGTAACATGAGCCAGGACTCCTGTGACATCACTATCACCTGGTGTTCCAACTGCTCCAGCAGAGTACTCTCATACTTTATGAGCTACTCTCTTCCCTGACCTCAGCATCGCAGACCTCATTCTGCCAGAACAATGCAAATTTCTGGCCCTCCACCCTTGCCCCTCTGCAACTAACTCTAGCCTTGTTTTTCAATGACTCCCTAAAATTTAATAAAATGAAAGCTCCTGACCCCATCACCTAAGATTCTCCAGGGTCTGGCCCTGGATGCCTCATCTCTTACTACTCATCCCCACTCACCTTCCAAACCAACTAAAAAGAAGCTATTTGGAGGTCCCCATGAGTAACATGTCTCTGTGCTTTTACACTCATTTTCCTTTCTGCTCTGCCTTATGCTTCTTTGTCTGGCTAGTTATCATCTGTCCTTCAAGACTCAATTTAAGCATTAGTTTTTTCAGGAAGCTTTCCATGATCCACAACTCTATCTACCACCACCACTCACTGCCACCCAGATGAAGGACCCCTTCTCAGCTTCCTCAGCATATTTTCAGCAGAGCATGTAGCAGACGGCATCACCATCACTCATCTATCAGTCTCTCTCCTAAGGGCATGGACCATGCATATGATTTATTATCCCCTGCTTGGCATATGAGAGGTACTCAGCAAATTCAATGAAGGAATGGATTACCTCAAGACAGTTGGTAAAAAACAAAGCAAAAAAATATGTTATACAGAAAAAATGACTAGTTGTATTTATGACTAGTAGGTTTAGAAAGTCTCAATTCTGACACACTGAAACTATTTTTAAATCCAAAATCTACTATATTGAGAAAAAATTCAAACCACCTAAAATCTTAATCTTTTATTCTCTTTCATTAAAATTATGGATGAAGTAAAAGGAACTTCAAATATTTAGGCCTAAAAATCTAGAATATAACTGGATATAGCTATGTTCATGTATGTGCTAATATTAATCTAATTTTAAACACCTGGAAAGGTATGAAACATTGGGAAACACCTGAAAATTCACCTCTAGCTACTCCTTTCCCATTCCCTACACCCCAGCCACCTGGCCCACTAGAACAAGTTGTAGCGAAGTTCACACTATTCTCTTGACTTCCTTCTTCCACCTGACAAACTCCTCCCATACTTCAGGGTCTCATTCAAGTGAGTTCACACCCTTCCTAGCATGTATCTGCTCTTTATCTGGTCTTCCTTAACATTTAATACTTACCAGAAATGTAGCATTTATCAGACTTTAACAGTTAGTTGTTTATATATCTGTTTCTGCTGCTCTACTGTGGTTTCTTCTTGAGGGTTAAAAATCATATTCATTTTTGAATCCGTAGAAGATAGCACAGAGCCAGACATCAAAGAGAACACAGAGATGTGAGCAAGGCAAGAGAAAGTAATGAAGAAAGGGAGGGAGAGAGAGAGGCAGGAAGGAAAGAAGGAGGTGAATCAGCTCCCTACAAGGGAGGAATCCAACTGTGGAAAATTGTAATGAGTCCAATGGAATCACAGAGGCAAGACCTAGTCTTTACAAAGACAACAGTTTCAGTTGAACGTTAAGATGATGACCTAGGGCCTAAACAGAAATAGCTTTCCTTTCTCTGTAACTTGAAGACTTTTAATAGGAGCTTAACCAAAGCCAAGAAGAAAAAGAAAAGATAAACTATGAGAGAGTTGAATCCAAGAAAAAAAATTTTTCCTCTGTATGATCTTACTGTTTTTTACATGGAGGAATACAAGATAATGCATTGAATATGTTACATAAATAATTTTAACATTTAGAAATCCTCCTACAAATAAAAGGAATTAGGTTGTGCATTTTAAAAGCCATATTAGGGGTATTTGATTACAAGAGTGCAGAGAGAAAGGGGCCATAGGAAGTGGCAAGCATCATCTTTAGAGATGGACTTCAGATATCCAGGGATGTAAGCTGGTCAGTGGGGGTCTTCTGGTGGAGAGAGACCTGGGGCAATTTGAAGCACAGGGATAAAAGGATAGATGAGGCTGGAAGGAGCTAAAAGAAGGAATGAGGGTAAAAGACATAAGGGGATGGCAATCCTCCAACAACTCTGCTATCCTAACCCAAGAACCCTCAGGGATAAATCTAATAACCCAAGGATAAGAAGAAAAGATCTTGAAGGAGTAAAAAGACACTTGGCAGTTTTCACATTTGTGTATTTAAAGGTCTACATTAAAATCATTACCAAATAGGAAAAAGAAACTTAAATGTGCCCTACTGTCTGTAGTTTTTAAAATTAAATCCTTGGTTCTCACTGCACTGAAAAATACACACAGACAGATGATATAAAATGACTGAAGTAAAAAAGATAATAAGTACATGTGATACCAACAGAAACAGTTGCACAATCCAGATGACATTTTCAACAGGAACCTAGCCCACTTTTAAAGACTAAGGGCAAACAACCCTACTGAGTTATCACTGTTGGTTTTGCTCATTTACTGAATCCAATTAGAAAAACACAATAAAACTGGGCAGAGGATTGGGCATTGGTTAAATTTATAATGACAGAATTAAGATCAACAACTATTCTTCAAGAAAACAAAGATTCAAGGCTTATTTTGTGACATATACAAAGCCTCATATACTTTACTTCTATGGGAAAAAAACCTAGAAACTAGCATGATAAATAGACTAAGGAAAAAGCAAACTGAAGAAATGAGTTTCAAGTGCTGAACAAGGGAAGGGCAAGGTGACTCACTGCAGCAATGCTTTCGTCTTCCGGGTGGGGTCCTCTGGCTTGAAGTTTTTGTAGGCTTCTACTTCATGTTCTATGGACAGCAACTGGCCCTGTAGTTTGTTCCTGAAGTTGGGCAGGGTGTCTCGAATGTGGTTGGTAAGTTGCTAAATAAAACAAAACAAATTCATGCACACATATAAGAGACGGAAGTTCAATTCGGAAGATAAAAATTGGCCTTCACTGTTTTCCAGATCACTCAAAACCTTAGAAAGTCATACACACATGTGAGTCTGACTGTGTAGACAGATGTGAGAAGTTCCAGCTCTCTCCTCCACTGCCTACACCCCAGGTCAAAATTCCCTCAGCTAAAGTCACTAGCTGAGACTATCTCTTTACATCGGGGATACCCTATTAAAAGGCAGCTAAGTTTACTAATGAAGCTGCCTAATGACACCTTAGTATGGACTAATCTGTCAGATCAGCTACCCTGTGAAAAGGAACCTTAAGTTAGAATGTGATACAAATGAAAGAAGCAGAGAATGACAGGTGCTGCCTGAATTCTCAGAACCAAAAGGCTCACCCACCAGTGGAGCTCATTCATACCCATGTACCTGTCAGTTGTTAACTTCCTTTCCATTCTATAGCTCAGGCAGGTGTTTCCTCTTTCCTCCATCTTTAGGCCCCAGTCCAACTGTGGTTAGTCCCTAGCTTACACCCTCAACAGGTTGTATATAAAAAGCCCTGGTATTGATACCTCTACCTAACCACTTGCTTTGGCATTTCCACTGAAGTCATCTGCTGACACCTCAAGCTTAGGATAAAGAAAATTCTCTAACAGATTTTCTAAGAGGGACAAAACTAATTGAGAATAAAGGTGGGATATAAACTCAGATTGATTAGCCCTCTGACTAATGCTCTTTCTGTTACAATATAATTAAGTCTGAATTAACAGGAAAAAAGATCACCTTTTTGCATGGCTTAAGAAATAAACTCAGAATCAAGAGAAATGTAAATGTTATAGAAATCTAGGAAAAAGAATAATAAATTTAAAGTCAGTGAGTCGATTCAGTCACTCAGTTGTGTCCAATTCTTTGTGACCCCATGGACCACAGCATGCCAGGCCTCCCTGTCCATCACCAACTCCCAGAGTTTATCCAAATTCATGTCCATTGAGTTGGTGATGCCATCCAACCATCTCATCCTCTGTCGTCCCCTTCTCCTCCTACCTTCAATCTTTCCCAGCATCAGGGTCTTTTCAAATGAGTCAGTAGTTTGCATCAGGTGGCCAAAGTATTGGAGTTTCGGCTTCAACATCAGTCCTTCCAATGAATATTCAGGATTGATTTCCTTTATGATTGACTGGTTTCATCTCATTGTAGTCCAAGGGACTCTCAAGAGTCTTCTACAACACCACAGTTCAAAAGCATCAATTCTTCGGTGCTCAGCTTTCTTTATAGTCAATCTCTCACATCCATACATCACTACTGGAGAAACCATAGCCTTGACTAGATGGACATTTGTTGGCAAAGTAATGTCTCTGCTTTTGAATATGCTATCTAGGTTGGTCATAACTTTCCTTCCAAGGAGTAAGTGTCTTTTAATTTCATGGCTGCAGTCACCATCTGCAGTGATTTTGGAGACTAAAAAAATAAGGTCAGCCACTGTATCCACTGTTTTCCCATCTATTTGCCATGAAGTGATGGGACTGAATGCCATGGTCTTAGTTTTCTGAATGTTGAGCTTTAAGGCAACTTTTTTACTCTCCTCTTTCACTTTCATCAAGAGGCTCTTTAGTTCTTCTTCACCTTCTGCCATAAGGGTGGTATAACCTGCATATCTGAGGTTATTGATATTTCTCCTGGAAATCTTGATTCCAGCTTGTGCTTCATCCATCTCAGCGTTTCTCATGATATACTGTGCACATAAGTTAAATAAGCAGGGTGACAATACACAGCCTGACGTACTCCTTTCCCGATCTGGAACCAGGCTGTTGTTCCATGTCTAGCTCTAGCTATTTCTTCCTGACCTGCATACAGATTTCTCAGGAGGGAAGTCAGGTGGTCTTGTATTCCTATCTCTTGAAGAATTTTCCAAAGTTTGTTGTGATCCACGTACTCAAAGGCTTTGGCATAGTCAATAAAGCAGAAATAGATGTTTTTCTGGATCTCTCTCGCTTTTTCAATGACCTAGCAGATGTTGGCAAGTTGATCTCTGGTTCCTCTGCCTTTTCTAAATCCAGCTTGAACATCTGGAAGTTCAAGGTTCATGTACTGTTGAAGCCTGGCTTGGAGAATTTTGAGCATTACTTTACTAGCGTGTGAGATGAGTGCAATTGTGCAGTAGTTTGAGCATTCTTTGGCATTGCCTTTCTTTAAGATTGGAATGAAAACTGACCTTTTCCAGTCCTGTGGCCACTGTTGAGCTTTCCAAATTTGGTGGCATATTGTGTGCAGCACTTTCACAGCATCATCTTTTAGGATTTGACATAGCTCAACTGGAATTCCATCACCTCCACTAGCTTTGTTTGTGTGATGCTTAATAAGGCCTATTTGACTTCACATTCCAGAATGTCTGGCTCTAGGTGAATGATCACACCATCATGATTACCTGCGTCCTGAAGATCTTTTTTGTATAGTTCGTCTGTGTATTTTAAATTTAAAATAAGGGGAATAAGATAAGTAGACCCAAACCAACTGAAGAACCATTTAAAATCATTTATGTTTATCCGAGCTTACCCATGTGCATGCCTAATCACTTAGTTCTTTCCAACTCTTTGCAACCCTATGGACAATAGCTCTGTCCATGGGGATTCTCCAGGAAAGAATACTGGAGTGGGTTGCCATGCCCTTCTCCAGGGGATCTTCCCAACCCAGGGATCGAACCCAGGTCTCCCATATTGCAGGCAGATTCAAGGTTATCTGGATATTCAAGGTTATCTGGATATATCTATTCAATAAATCAAGTTATTTAACTGTCAATAGTTCACACCTATCCTAAAACCTTGTCCATAGTTATGACTTGTTAGAATAGGAAAAAGGAGTCCAGAATGGCAGTGGCTAAAAGACAAGGAAGGGAAAAGCTTGAGAAAATAGAACAAAGGAAGGTCTGAGGACCACAGTGAGGACCTCAGGTAGAACAAACAGCACTCCTGGCTAGCCCAATTTACATAGGGCAAGCCCAGGGGGAGGAGATAAAAACCACATAAAAAGAGGAGCCAAAGGGCCGGGGGTAACTCCCCTCTTCTCTTCTTGTCTTTTGGGTCGGCATGCCCTCATGCCTGAAGGATGTATTTTCCTTTATTTTCTAAATAAAACTGAGCTGTAACATGGAGCTGTAACACCGATCTGTCTGAGAGCTGTGACAGGGTCTGTCCAAGGGCTGTGACAGGGTCTGTCCAAGGGCTGTAATCTGGTCCGTCACTTCAAATTTCTGTTGGGACGAGACAGAACTGAGGAAATTCCACACTCCTCCAACAGACTTATCATGTTATTCCCCTGGCATGTGTTGCCATTATGGTTTTGAAGCAGAAAATAAAAGAATGGAGAAGACTGCATTCCCAGTAGCAATGCCCAAGAACAAACCCCAGATCTAAGAGTAATAGTAACCACTTGACTGACTTTCCTAACTTCTCTTCTTGGAAGTGTTAACCTCAACATGACTGAAATCAAGTACCTAATATTCCCTTCAGAAGTTTCTCCATCTTGGTGATTTCATAATAACCTGGAACTTGGGAGTTATCCTTGACTTTCCCTCTCTGTCAATCACTAGAGCTAATCCACTGCCAAGTTCTCAATTTTCCCAAATATGCCCCAAATCTGATTCATTTTCCATCTCCACTGGCACTAACCAAGACCAGGCTACCATCATTTCTCACTTTGACTCATAAGTAAGAGGTCTTCTCAATTCTCTTTTTTTCTTTCTTCTCATTTCCCCATTTCTACTCTTGATCTTCCTATTTGCAACCACCATAATCATTTTAACCCACAGATGTGACTGTTATTCCCCTCCTCAGATTCCTTAAACAACTGACTCCCCAGGGCTCTTAGGATAACAACCAAAATCTTTAACTTTGCTTACAAACACTATAGGATTCAGCCACTGCCTTCATCTCCACATTCTTCTCTTACAACTCACTCTCTGACCTCCAGCCATAATGATATTCTTTTCAATTCCTCAAAAATATCCTGTCCTTTTTTCAGTTTTTGCTATAGTAAGAGTCCCTCAGGGTCAGACGTGTTGGTACACATAAGATCAGCAATAAAATTATCCTAATTTCAGGAGACTTCCCTGGAAGTCCAGTGGTTAAAACAGTGTGCTTTCAATGCAAGGGTTCAATCCCTTGCTGGGGAACTAAGATCCCACATGCCATATGGCATGGCAAAAAAAAAAAAATCCTAATTTCAAACACAGTGTGAAGATCCTTGAAGCAATAGAGAAACTGATTATACAGGAAATGAAAGATCTTTAGTATAATATTTATTCAATTTTCAGTCAACCAGAATCAGTTATGCCATACTTTATGGGTCACCTGTAATAACCAAATGGTCAAGCATACCTGTTCTACTTTTCCAGTATTCATATTTCTAACTTTATTATTTCTAATTATTTTAGTGACTTTTCTCTAAGTTTTTTTTTTCATTTATTTGCATTTTTCTTAGCCCAATACAGGTATGAGAGCAGAAATCAAAAAATAGTTTTATCAGAGCTAAATACATTGATAGAATATCATGATTCTTGCATGACAAACCAAACTTCCTTCTCCAAAACAAGTTAAAATTTTTTAAATGACAACTATATTATTGCTTTATGGCTTCCAAATATTCATCTACCCTTAATTTAAAAATACAAATTTTATATTAGTCTGTGTTACATCACTTAAAATACAAGTATACTACTGTTTTTTATTTTCTAAAACTGCTTCAATTGCTGCCTAAATTGTTCAGATATAATGTTACTAGTAGCCTACTGTTGTGTTAGCCTCTACTGACACCTAGGAGGGAACAATCAGAACAACTGTTAACTACTTGACTTATTTAAGTTCATAAATAAAAGTTAAAGCATACTTTTTGTGAGAAAAGTTGCTCACCATCTGAGTCAATGTAATCAAAACTTGGGGTGGAGGCTCTATACTCAATGACTATGATACAATTCTACTAGGGACTGGAAAATATATGAAAAAAAAGTACACTAAATTTTTATGGAAGAAATGTATATATGCATGAAGTTGCTCCTGCTAAGTCGCTTCAGTCGTGTCCGACTCTGTGCGACCCCATAGACGGCAGCCCACCAAGCTCCCCCGTCCCTGGGATTCTCCAGGCAAGAACACTGGAGTGGGTTGCCATTTCCTTCTCCAATGCATGAAAGGGAAAAGTGAAAGTGAAGTCACTCAGTCGTGTCCGACTCTTCACGACCCCATGGTCTGCAGCCCACCAGGCTCCTCCATCCATGGGATTTTCCAGGCAAGAGTACTGGAGTGGGGTGCCATTGCCTTCTCCAATATGCATGAAGTGAGGGGAAGCAAAGGGCCTAATTCTATCTGTTGTGAGGAAAGGGGTTATCTGGAAAAGTTTCTTAGATGAATGAAGATCAGTGATTGCTTATTTGTTTTTAAGATTGGAAATTAAGGATCAAACCAATCCTAAACAAAATCATAAAGAAATTTTAACTTAACCATCACAGATTGACATTTCAAAAAAAAAACAGATGACAAGAGACAAACTTTTCAGAGAGATGCAAGTTTAACTCCTTAAAACAATTATATATTATGAACAAATATGTGCTAAAATGTGTTCCCCTGTTCACTGTTTGTAAATAAATACGTATTTCTGCTTAGTACACTATTCTTTCAATAATATTAAGGTGGATTCTGGTCATTTAGAATTACTAATGGCATGGGTCTAAGTATTCATATTCATCTTTTAACTTTTCTATTAATACTATTATGCTAAATAGTTCAGAAAAAAGTATAAAAATAAGAAATATGGATTCCAATAGCCATTCACATATTTTATAATTGTTCTTGTTGATTGAAAAACCATTTTTACCTGATTAAGGACCTTCTGAAGGTGTGGGGTCCCCATCCGATCAGCAATATGTCTGTAAGCCGGGTGTGAGAGAAAAAATTTCCTTTCTGCCAACATGGCAGCCTTTATGTCCTTCTTCCCATCTATGTCCTTCTGGCTCCTGTTTACCACCCCCACGTAACCTAAAACAAAACACACATCTATGGAGTTGGGGACACTTTTGGTTTCTTCTTCTGGGGAAATTTTAAAGCTGTCAAAGAGGCCAAATAAGAAAAGCAAAATAATTTTAAGAGTCTGAAGAACAGATCCCCTTACAAAACTCAATTTGGGATATCAGTATTTAATGAAGGCTGGACAATTTGGCTAATGTTGATTTTTTAGCATTAACAAAATAACGTCCTTTTGTCCTTAAAAGATCTGTGCATTTAAATAGAGTAAATCTCTAAGCAGCTTTGTCAGACAGCAGCAAGTAAATAATTCAGACTTAAACAGAATACATTTATACAGACTATGATGAATAATTATACCGTTCCTTCAAACCCCTTCCTTTTCCTGTTTTATTCCTATTGTTTGAAGGAATAGTTCTTTCTTTGGATCAATTTTACTACATTATTTGGGAACACCATGTCATTCCATAAAATGTTTAACTAAGCTTAAATCCATTCTTCTCAATGTGGAGGCATAAAAATTCAGCCTCCCACTGGTTTCCCAGTTGTTTCTCTGCCACACCATCAAAGAAAGTCCTGTATAGGACACATTACATTACCCCTGCGAAGTGGCAGCAGCTTATTCTCTAGAACATCCCTGGCATCTGTTCCTTCATCCATGAGATCCAGTTTGGTGATGACTCCAATGGTTCTCAGACCTGCACCACAAACAAAACCCACATTACACAATTTGCAGAGACCAACAAGTTTCAGAGACATATATGTCTCAATGTTAATTGCAAAGCACTCATATTTCTGGTTCTTTCCATGTTCCTCACCATCTTATTTTGTTTTCTAATCCACAACTATCCCATCTAGTAAATTTCAACAGGATGAGACAGAGAGCTGCAAAACGACCCATCCATAAGATAACTCTTGATCCAGGAGAGAAAAAACAAATAGCTGTTTCACCAAAATACTTATAAATGTATGAGTTTATTTTTGTACTACATGTACATAGAAATTATGTATTTAAATTATCCCCTCAAGGATTGCACACAGTATGGATGCTTTCATTTTATGCATTACATTATTAAAAACAAAAATAGATTACACATGGACCAGTGATGTGGGTATGTCAGAAACCAAAGCTTATTATTGATCCAGGTCTGAGCACTTGAGAGCAAACTATAAAGAGAAGAAAATTAGGTACAGGATACCATCATTACCAAAAATAAACTCACAAATCTCACATATTCATTGTTACTTAGAAAAAGAAATATGACTTAATGGAAAGAAGACTGAAATAGGAATTCTGAGCCATGGATTCTAGCCTTAAGATAAGTCACTTAACTCTCTGAGTCTCAGTTTTCCTCTTCTATAAAATAAACAGTTGGAAATCATGAATCAAAGGTTCCTTTCAGTAATAAAATAATGAAAAAACCTAAACATTTTATGTAGCATATCAGATGTACTGTTTGTTCTTTGGTCCCATCATTAGATAAAATGAACAATATTGCCTACTGAGTCATCTTTTTAAGTGTATTTCTTTGGCTTTGCAATTAAACATGGTTAACTGAATACAAGTTTTTATTTTCTGCCTGAAACCACTCTCAATGGTTTCCCTGATAGCTCAGTTGGTAAAGAATCCTCTTGTAATGCAGGAGACCCTGGTTTGATTCCTGGGTTGGGAAGATCCCCTGGAGCAAGGATAGGTTACCCACTCCAGTATTCTTGCTTCCCTTGTGATTCAGCTGGTAAGAATCTGCCTGCAATGCACGAGACCTGGGTTTGATCCCTGGGTTGGGAAGATCTCCTGGAGAAAGGAAAGGCTACCAACTCTAGTATTCTGGCCTAGAGAATTCCATGGACTGTATAGTCCATGGGGTCACAAAGAGTCGGACACGACTGAGTGACTTACAGGCTCACTCTCAAATAATAATGTTTAATACTTTCTAAAACAGCTATGGTTTTAAATGCTTACATGTCTTAAATCATTTAATCTATCAAGTACTCCAACTACTAATTTTTTAAGATGAGGAAACTAAGTCAGAGAGAGATTAAGTCACTCATCCCAAGGTCACAGAAGAAATGGATCTGGGCAGTCTGGTTCTAGAATCCATGCTTTTAACCAATATACTCCTTATCATAATAAAATAATATGTTTTAATGTAGAGGGTTTAAACCAAGAAAGTCGAAGAAAACGGAAGAGAAATGCAGATAATTTTTGAAACTGGAAACTTAGCAGGATGACTGTTAACTAACCTAACAGATCAGAAAAAGAGGAAAACTTCATCCAAGAAAGTCAACAACAGGAGATGCCTAGAAGCTGAATAATTTACATCATCAGATCAGATCAGTTGCTCAGTTGTGTCCGACTCTTTGCGACCCCATGAATCGCAGCACACCAGGCCTCCCTGTCCATCACCAACTCCCGGAGTTCACCCAGACTCACGTCCATCGAGTCAGTGTATGCCATCCAGCCATCTCATCCTCTGTCGTCCCCTTCTCCTCTTGCCCCCAATCCCTCCCAGCATCAGAGTCTTTTCCAATGAGTCAATTCTTCGCATGAGATGGCCAAAGTACTGGAGTTTCAGCTTTAGCATCATTCCTTCCGAAGAAATCCCAGGGCTGATCTCCTTCAGAATGGACTGGTTGGATCTCCTTGCAGTCCAAGCAACTCTCAAGAGTCTTCTCCAACACCACAGTTCAAAAGCATCAATTCTTCGGTGCTCAGCCTTCTTCACAGTCCAACTCTCACATCCATACATGACCACAGGAAAAACCATAGCCTTGACTAGACGGATCTTTGTTGGCAAAGTAATGTCTCTGCTTTTGAATATGCTATCTAGGTTGGTCATAACTTTCCTTCCAAGGAGTAAGCGTCTTTTAATTTCATGGCTGCAGTCACCATCTGTAGTGATTTTGGAGCCCAGAAAAATAAAGTATGACACTGTTTCCACTGTTTCCCCATCTATTTCCCATGAAGTGATGGGACCGGATGCCATGACCTTCGTTTTCTGAATGTTGAGCTTTAAGCCAACTTTTTCACTCTCCACTTTCACTTTCATCAAGAGGCTTTTAGTTCCTCTTCACTTTCTGCCATAAGGGTAGTGTCATCTGCATATCTGAGGTTACTGATATTTCTCCCAGAAGTCTTGATTCCAGCTTGTGCTTCTTCCAGTCCAGCGTTTCTCGTGATGTACTCTGCATATAAGTTAAATAAACAGGGTGACAATATACAGCCTTGATGAACTCCTTTTCCTATTTGGAACCAGTCTGTTGTTCCATGTCCAGTTCTAACTGTTGCTTCCTGATCTGCATACAAATTTCTCAAGAGGCAGATCAGGTAGTCTGGTATTCCCATCTCTTGAAGAATTTTCCACAGTTGATTGTGATCCACACAGTCAAAGGAAAGGCTTTGGCATAGTCAATAAAGCAGAAATAGATGTTTTTCTGGAACTCTCTTGCTTTTTCCATGATCCAGCGGATGTTGGCAATTTGATCTCTGGTTCCTCTGCCTTTTCTAAAACCAGCTTGAACATCAGGAAGTTCACGGTTCACATATTACTGAAGCCTGGTTTGGAGAATTTTGCGAATTACTTTACTAATGTGTGAGATGAGTGCAATTTACATCATAGCCTCTCCATAAGAGTCAAGACCCGGGGGCGCCAATAGCTCTGAAAACTATGGAGAATGGTGGTGGTAGCTGAAGCTGAAAATAGAAACATTGGATGGAAGCAGTTAGATTTCCATGGATAACATAGCTAGGTGCTGCCCTGGTCTATCCTGGCAGGACAGTGCAGGTTCACTCTCTGGAAAGAATGAAAGTAGAAAAAACTGAACTCATGGGCACCTGGCCCAGTTTGGAGGAATATAGTATTAAAAGAGGATAATTAAGCAAAATTCTATACAGAGAATGGGAGGACTACCCCTCCCCATTCCAGTTCCTTAATCTGACTTGAATAAAGACTTTAATCCCCAGGCAAGAGATTGGAACAATGGTCTGGGAATACTAACCATTCCAACAGAAAAAAATACATGTTGACATTCAAAGGAACAACAGTTAAAACAGTCCAATAATACACAGGACTATTGTTGGGAAGTCTATCATTCCATAATTCAAATAAACACACACGGAATATCAACCGATAATATTTCACATTTAAATATAAATGGACAGCCAAGGAGATGCTCTAATATGAAACTAAAACAAGTAAACACTATACAACTGAACTTGAGGGACTTCCCTGGAAGTCTAGTAGTTAAGATTCTGCACTTCCACAATTCATATGGAAACACAAAAGACCCTGAATAGCCAAAGCAGTCTTGAGAAAGAATGGAGCTGGAGGAATCAAGCTTTCTGACTTCAGGTTATACTACAAAGCTACAGTCATCAAGACAGTATGGTACTGGTACAAAAACAGAAATATAGACCAATGGAACAAGATAGAAAGCCCAGAAATAAACCCATGCACCTATGGGTACCTTATTTTTGACAAAGGAGGCAAGAATATACAATGGGGCAAAGATAGCCTCTTCAATAAGTGGTGCTGGGAAAACTGGACGGCTACATGTAAAAGAATGAAATTAGAACACTTCCTAACACCATACACAAAGATAAACTCAAAATGGACTAAAGACCTAGATGTAAGACCAGAAACTATAAAACTCTTAAAGGAAAACATAGGCAGAACAATCCATGACATAAACCAAAGCAAGATCCTCTATGACCCACCTCCTAGAGTAATGGAAATAAAAACAAAAGTAAACAAGTGGGACCTGATTAAACTTAAAAGCTTTTGCACAGCAAAGGAAACTAAAAGCAAGGTGAAAAGACAAGCCTCAGAATGGGAGAAAATAATAGCAAATGAAACAACTGACAAAGGATTAATTTCCAAAATATACAAGCAGCTCATACAGCTCAATACCAGAAAAACAAACAACCCAATCAAAAAGTGGGAAAAAGACCTTAACAGTCATTTCTTCAAAGAATACATACAGATGGCTAACATATACATGAAAAGACGCTCAACATCGCTCATTATTAGAGAAATGCAAATCAAAACTGCAATGAGATATCACCTCACACTAGTCAGAATGGCCCTCATCAAAAAGTCTACAAACAATAAATGATGGAAAGGGTGTAGAGAAAAGGAACACTCTTGCAGTGTTGGTGGGAATGTAAATTGATATAGCCACTATGGAAGATGGTATGGAGAAAACACTAGGAATAAAACCACCACAAGACCCAGCAATCCCACTCCTAGGCATATACCCTGAGGAAACCAAAATTGAAAGAGACACATGTATCCCATCGTTCACTGCAGTACTATTTACACTAGCTAGAACATGGACACAACCTAGATGGCCATCGACAAATGAATGGATAAAGAAGTTGTGGTATATATACACAATGGAATATTACTCGGCCATAAAAAGGAATGCATTTGAGTCAGTTCTAATGAGGTGGATGAACCTAGAACCTATTATACAGAGGGAAGTGAGTCAGAAAGAGAAAGATAAATACCATATTCTAACACATAATATGCAATCTAGAAAAATGGTACCGAAGAATTTACTTACAGGGCAGCAATAGAGAGACAGACATAGAGAACAGACTTATGGACATGGGGCGAGGGGAGGAGAGGGAGAGATGTATGGAAAGAGCAATATTAAAACTTAAAATACCATATGTAAAATAGATAGCCAACAGAAATTTTCTGTATGGCTCAGGAAACTCAAACAGGGCCTCTATATCAACCTAGAGGGGTGGGATGGGCAGGGTGATGGGAGGGAGCTTCAAGAGGGAGGGTATATATGTATACCTATGGCTGATTCATGTTGAGGTTTGACAGAAAATAGCAAAATTCTGTAAAGCAATTATCCTTCAATAAAAATAAATAATTTTTTTAAAAAAAGATTCTGCACTTCCAACGTCAGGGGTACAGGTTCAATTCCTGGTTGGGGAAATAATATCCCACATGCCACATGGATTAAAAAAAAAACAAAACTAAATTTGAAGAAAACAAAGATAATGCAAAATACAGAAGAAAACTATTATTTATATTAACATCCTCAGAGAGAAAGAAATCATTGCATTCATGGAATAAAAACAGAATGTCATAAAAGGAAATTTTCAAGCAAACAAAAAGAATGTTCAAAAATTAAAAGTATGAGAGCAGAAAATAATAATGCTGGAGTACAAAATTAGGAACTCCTCCAGAAAACAAAAAGAAGTTGATAACAATAAAGGAAAAACTTTTTTTAAACTAGAGAAATGAACCAGAAGATCCAATATCTGAATAACTGGCATTCCAATAAGAGAGAGAATATCAAATAGAAAGAGTCAGGGATGCAGGGACATACTATTCATAAAATGTCATATAAGTGAAAGATGAATTTAGGGATTGAATGAACTCACCAAGTGCCCAACAAAATATGAAAAACATACACAAACATACACACAATATGGAACATCAGTAAAAGATTTCATAATACAGAAAACAAATAAAATATCCTAAAAAGCGCCCATAGAAGTTAAAAAGAAAGCTATAAAAAGAGTTTTGAGAATCATCACAGCATCAGTCTTCCCAGCAGCAAACTGGAAAATAAAAAACAGCAGAGCAATGTTTCCAACATTCTAAGAGAAAGATTAATTTCTAGCCTAGAATTCTAAACTATCAATAAACGTGACGGTAGAAAAGGTTATTTTCAGACACACAAAATCTCAAAATATTTTACCTCATTTTCTCCTTTTTTGGGGGGGGGCCACGGGGTGGTGCAGACTACTAAAAAGATGTGTTCCACCAAACATGGGAACAAACTAGCAAGGAAGTAGAAATCCAGAAGGAAATCCAGAAGCAGGGAATCCAATCTAACCAGAAAAAGAAGGAAATTTTCAGGACGGTGTAAATTTTAGGATGGTTTAAGGCCATGGTAAAACATCTGCCTATAATGCGGGAGACCCAGGTTCAATCTCTGAGTCGGGAAGATCTCCTGGAGAAGGAAATGGCAACCCACTCCAGTATTCTTGCCTGGAAAATCCCATGGATGGAGGAGCCTGGCAGGCTAGAGTCCATGGGGTCGCAAAGAGTCAGACACGACTGAGCAACTTCACTCACTCACTCACTCAAGGCCAGGAGAGCAGTCAATATTGATTAGAATAAGATAACTGTGGTGACCCAAGGACAAAAGAGCAGATAAAACCAAGAAGAGTCTTGGAATGCAGGAATGGAAAAACCAGACCCTTATTGTCCTTCCCTCCCCCATGTTGTAACTACTAATGGAACAGTATAACCTGTATCCCCTCCTACCCCACAGGGAGAAGGTATTTGCCCTACTCTTCCCCCGCCTGGTATACACGTCTCATCCAATCAGCAAATGACCCACAAGACCCCTATCTCACTCCTTGTACCTCGGGTATAAAAGTGGACTAAGGACTCCTGTTAAACGTTGGTTCTCCCTTGAGCTGGCCCACTGTTCTAATAGCGTCTCGCATTCTAATAAACTTTATTTCCCTCTCATTCTGTCTCATGTCTGGAAATTCTTTTCCAACCTGCACCCAGACCACGACAAAAACAAAGATACGAAGATAACTTTCCCAACCAATTAAAACAAAACTGAAAGTGATAGAATACTTAAAGCTTAATGCTGTTGAAGGTATTAGAGATTTAGACTTCTGTGGGAAAAGCTCAGAATACACTGGTGATAGACTGTTCAAACAAACAAAAGAAGAAACAACTATCTACCTCAAAGACAGCAGTATCACCCAAGAAAGGAAATTTAATCATAATTCAACACATGGTTCAGCTGTGGATACTATTTCCAGAATCAAAAATATTCATTTAGCAAAATACGATATAGCTATATAAGTAGAATTGGAGAGGTAAGTATATATATGTATGTGTAAGTATATGTGCATATGAGTGAGAGACATAAGACATAAGGCTGTCTTATGTCTTACCTCCTTAAATATGGAGGTAAATATCAAAGAAAGTTAAAAGGGTGGAAAGTGGTAACCGGTGGAAAGTGGTAACCTCTGGAAAGCAGTAATCCAGAGTTAGGAAAACAGACTGATTTTTCTAAAGCGATGTACATTTATAACATTAATGAAAAGTAAGGGTTATAATTTTTTAAGTATTTTCTTCACTACTCTCTAATTCCAAAAAGGCAGAAAAGTCTATGCTTATTGATGTCCCAGAAATGGCTGATAAAATTATTTCCTTTTTCACATTTACTTATACAAGTAGGCAATTTAAATAATCAATGAACTCCTGCTGGCAGACTCAAGACCTATACTGATCTCAAAAAGATATTGCCAGAAGAGACTCAAAGGCAACATTTAAAGTGTTTTAAAAGCACTTCACTGGGAATATAAAGACATAGTAAAAGTAATAACAAAGTCACTTGCTGAGTTCTGATTGTGTGGCAGACATAGACTTGAAACAACTCTATGAAATAGATATTACTATTTCTCAATTATACAGATGAGGAAAGTGAGACTTGGAAAATAAAAATACATTTGTCCAAAGGCTTGTGGGCTGTAGGGTGTTGAAGCCAGACAAACTTATTCCATTTTTAATCACTATATTTTCAGCTTCTCAATTCTTAGCTAGATTTTACAAGTGATTAGCTGTGTTATCTGGCAAGTTGTTTACATCATCTGTGTCTACTTTTCTACAGAATCAAAGGTTTATCTAGCTGTCTCTTTCAAGTACAGAATTCTGGGAAGAACAACTTCCAGATTCAGAAGAGATTACATAGAGTAACATATAAGGTAAAAAGTAATTTAATAAAATTCTTGCCCTCCATCTAAAATAAAAATAATCAATTAAGACCTAATAAATAATGTATGATATTGTATTTCAATTCTGTTTCTCTTCAGTAAAGAATAACCACAATGATGGGTACTTATGAGCCCTGACAAAGATCTATAAAAGACATGAAAGGCACTTCAATATTCTGATTCTTATGTATTACAGATCTAAAGTCAAGTATTGGATTGTTAAAATCCAAGTCCCACTGCTGTCCCTTATCAGTTCTGAGACATTAGTTTTCTCATCAGGAGTAAACACATCAAAAGGATAATCACATATCACAGTTTATATCTGATGTCTGGGATAATTATTAATAGCATCCCTTTTAACTCTCAAAGGACTTCATAGAGCAGAATACATTACATGTTCACTCTAAATCATCAATAAAATGAGGAAATAACAAAGCTATATTTTAAAATTACTTAATAGGACTTCTGATTTCTGGTCCACCACATAAGAAGCCTGGAAGTTTCCACTGTGACCTAATAAGTGAAAAGTCAATAACCCTTAGATTCATCAGAGCAGTGAGGCCACAGAGCAAACCATTGCCCACCCCCCAAATTTGGAGAGACAGGTGAATACAGAGACCCACAGCTTGCTGCTAAATCGCTTCAGTCATGTCCGACTCTGTGCGACCCCAGAGATGGCAGCCCACCAGGCTCCCCCGTCCCTGGGATTCTCCAGGCAAGAACACTGGAGTGGGTTGCCATTTCCTTCTCCAATGCATGAAAGTGAAAAGTGAAAGTGAAGTCGCTCAGTCGTGTCCGACTCTTAGTGACCCCATGGACTGCAGCCTACCAGGCTCCTCCATCCATGGGATTCTCCAGGCAAGAGTACTGGAGTGGGGTGCCACTACCTTCTCCGATCCACAGCTTACTGGAGCAGAAAGCCATAAGCAGATAATTCTGCAGGAACCAAGGACCCAGGCAGTAAAACCTAAACTGTAATTGATAAATTGCTGGAAGTTCAGTGTGGGCAGTCTTAATAGTTAAAAACTCTAGGGGGACCCAGTCATAGAGGATACCCATACTTTTTTGAGTTTTGCCTCCAGGAGCTCACCAGGTTCTCACAGTGAATATCTGAGAAAAAAAAGGTCCTGTGCCTTAGGCAGGGGAAGAAAGAAACAACCTGATTTAAAAATGGGTGAAAGACCTAAACAGAAACTTCATCAAAGATATGTAGACGGCAAGTAATTCTTGCCTCTTCACCTTCACAATGCTATCCCTCTCAGCTCCAAGAAAAGCTTCCCTTTTCTTCTTTTTTTGGTTATTTCCTATTCATCCTTCAAAATACTATACAGGCCTCTCCTGCAGGTTCTTAATCAGGCTCCCATAAATGTAAGTTTGGAACTTTTTCTCTGTGCCCTTAAAACTCTCTGTGTACACTGAAATCATAGTTCTTATATGATGCTAGGAATCTGCTTATTTGCCTGTCTCACCCTCTAAGTCATGATCCCTTCAAGAATAAGGACAATGTCTAATATACATATTTCATACGTATTCATAAGCAATTCTTATAGGTGCCAAACACAGAGTGGGAAGTCAATAAACGTTTATCTACCAAATGAAGAAATAAGTAAAAAGCATATTTATTTTTAGGTTTAGACAAGGATTGGAATACAAATTCCAAAAAAGAAATAGAATACCATTCTACTATGTTACCTAGGTCAACACAGTGATTTTCCTATAACAACATTATCATTTCTTCCGTTTATATATGCAACTAAATTATAAGTAGTGTGTTGTTTCATCTAATTAAGAAAAGGGACAAAACCAAGCCATGAACCACATTAGCAGTTGCCAGAAAAGTAATCTGGGACACTATGTACACTGAAACAACAGCAATGAAAAACAAAATCAGTGAAGAGTTAGTGTAAACATGTATACAGCTAAATTAAAAACAGACTTAGAAAACTAGATGTCCTTCTGTTAATGCATTGTTTGTTTCGGGCTTTGGTGGTATTCAGGGTGGGAGTTGAAGTAAATGCTCTTCTTTCTGTTTGGCAAGGGATTATGGAATATTTTACTTCTGAAAGCAATCAGTGATGAATAGGAACAGTTTCATCTTTTTTTCCTATAAGTTTTCCATTAACATTATTTTATTACTTCCAACAATTCTAAATAATACAGTCTTCATTTCCAAAGTCATCTGGTAATACATCTGCATGTGATACTAGGTAAAATATTAACTAAATAACAGAAAACATAAAAATTACTGCTGTTATAGTAGTAGACACTCTATTTGCTCACCTATTTATCCTCAGAATCTAGCAAAGTACTTGAAAGATTTAATATTTATGAAAGAAAGGGAGAGAAGAGAGAGACAGCAAAGGGAGAAAGAAGATAAAGGAGAGAAAGGAGAATTTTTCCAAAGAATAATTTGGAATACTTATATAAGAGTGGTTCTTTCATTGAAAATCTGTATTCCAAAACATACTAAGGCAAGAAGAAACAAAAGAAAATGAATCCACATACTGTAGTCTCCCTCCTATTTACAGTTTCACTTTCTATGATTTCAGTTATCCGCAGTCATCTATGGTCCAAAAATAATAAATGAAAAGTAGGGACTTCCCTGGTGGTCCTGTGGTTAGGCATCTGCCTGCCAGTGCAAGGGACTTGGGTTTAATCCTTTATCTGAGAGTATCCCACTTGCCACAAGGCTACTAAGCCCATGTGCCATGGCCACCGAAGCCCACACATTCTAAAGCCCATGCTCCACAAAAGGAGAGGCCAATGCAATGAGAAATTCATGCACCACAACTGGAGAAAGCCCATGCACAGTAACAAAGACCCAGCACAGCCAAAATTGATTAATTAATAATTTTAAATTAAATTTAAAAGTAATACAATAAAAAATAAAACTCAGAACTCAACAAAGTTCAAAACATCCAGGATTCAAACAAAAATCACCAGATACACAAAGAAGGAAAAACGTGACCACAATGTGGGGGCTGGGGAAGGTAGGAATCAGTCAGCAGTGTCTCTCTTAAAAACTTGGGATTCACAGATAATGTTAAAATAACTATTAAAAACATGCATAAAATGTTTAAAGATATAAAAGAAAACATGGAAATACAGGCACACCTCATTTTACTGTGCTTTGCTTTATTGCACTTTGCAGATGCTGCACCTTTTTACAAATTGAAGATATGTGGCAACGCTGCATCATGAGGTGATGGTTGGCACTCTTAGCAATGAAGCATTTTTAAATTTAATTTTTATCTTATAGTTGATTTACAATGTTGTGTGATTTTCAGGCATACAACAAAGTGAATCAGTTATGATACATATATCTATTCTTCTTCAGATTCTTTTCCCATATAGGTTATTATGGAATATTGAGTAGAGATCCTTGTGCTATACAGTAGGTCCTCATTAGTGATCTATTTTTATATAGCAGTGTATATATGAGAAATGAAGTATTTCCTGCCATATGAATAAACAAGGATGTCACAGTTGTCAGTGATTCCAGCCCTCCAAATGTGAATTTCTGAGCCCTAAGGACACTCAGGAAGAAGAATACCTGCATGATCTGACAGCCATCAGGCTGCAGTCACTCCCTCTAGTGAGCTCAGGATGTGAAAAACACAGGATCCTGGCCCCAGGATAGCTGAGGTGCATATGAAAGGGATGATTTCAGTGAGCCCAGACTCTTGCATCTTCCCCTACAAAAAGTGAAAGTTGTTCAGTCGTGTCTGACTCTTTGCAACACCACGGACTATATACTCCATGGAATTCTCCAGGCCAGAAAACTGGAGTGGGTAGCCTTTCCCTTCTCCAGGGGATCTTCCCAACCCTGGGATCAAACCCAGGTCTCCTGCATTGCAGGCAGTTTCTTCACCAGCTGAGCCACAACGGAAACTCAATACATATAAAGGAAAAAATACATAGAAAACACCCCCGACAGAGAAAAGTGCTAAATTCCTTAACTTGGGATATCTGGTTTTCTTTAATTAGCAATAATTTTTGATGTTCAGACTACCTGCCCTTTGTTGCTAAACTTCTATGTAACCTGGCTCCTCCCCTTGCCAACTTGGAGCAGTTCTCTCAGGGTCACTTGAGATCCTGTCTCCTGGGCTTAAAGTCCTAAAAATTCCCACTGAATAAAACATAACTCTCAAAGAGGTTGTGACAATTTTTTAGCAGACAAAATGTTAATCCCAAACTCCTAATTTATCCTCCCCAACCTTTCCCCTTTGAAATCAAACTTATGAAAACGAAGTCTGTGAGTCTGTTTGTTTTGTAAATGAGATCATTTGTATACTTTTTTAGATTCTGCTTATAAGTGATATCATATAGTATTTGTCTAACTTACCTCATTTAGTATAAATCAATAAAGAATTTTTAATTAAGGTATACACATTTTTTATACATGCTGCTGCACATTTAATAGACTGTAGTATACTATAAACATAACTTTTATTTGGAAACCAAAAAAAAAAAAAAAGAAAGACAGGCTAAATGGATACAAAAAAAAGACCCCTATATATATTGTCTACAAAGGACCCACCTCAAAACAAGGGACACATACAGACTGAAAGTGAAGGGCTGGAAAAAAAATATTCCACGCATATAGAAACCAAAAGAAAGCAGGAGTAGCAACACTCATATCAGATAAAATAGACTTTGAAATAAAGGCCATGAAAAGAGACAAAGAAAGACACTACATAATGATCAAAGAATCAATCCAAGAAGAAGATATAACAATTATAAATATATATGCACCCAACATAGGAGCACTGTAATATGTAAGGCAAATGCTAACAAGTATGAAAGGGGAAATTAACAATAATACAGTAATAGTGGGAGACTTTAATACCCCACTCACACCTATGGATAGATCAACTAAACAGAAAATTAGCAAGGAAACACAAACGTTAAATGATACAATGGACCAGTTAGGCCTAACTGATATCTACAGGACATTTCACCCCAAAACAATGAATTTCACCTTTTTCTCAAGTGCACATGGAACCTTCTCCAGGACAGAACACATCCTGGGCCATAAAACTAGCCTTGCTAAATTAAAAAGAAAATTGAAATCATTCCAAGCATCTTTTCTGATCATGATGCAGTAAGATTAGATGTTAGCTACAGTGGTCATGTATGGATGTGAGAGTTGGACTGTGAAGAAAGCTGAGCGCCGAAGAATTGATGCTTCTGAACTGTGGTGTTGGAGAAGACTCTTGAGAGTCCCTTGGACTGCAAGGAGATCCAACCAGTCCATTCTGAAGGAGATCAGCCCTGGGTGTTCTTTGGAGGGAATGATGCTAAAGCTGAAGCTCCAGTACTTTGGCCACCTCATGCAAAGAGTTGACTCACTGGAAAAGACTCTGATGTTGGGAGGGATTGGGGGCAGGAGGAAAAGGGACAACAAAGGGTGAGATGGCTAGATGGCATCACCGACTCGATGGACGTGGGTTTGAGTGAACTCCGGGAGTTGGTGATGGACAGGGAGGCCTGGCGTGCTGCAATCCATGGGGTCACAAAGAGTCGGACATGACTGAGGGACTGAACTGAACTGAACAGGAAAAAAACTATTAAAAATACAAACATATGGAGGCTAAACAACTCACTTCTGAATAACCAAATCACAGAAGAAATCAAAAAAGAAATAAAAATATGCATAGAAAAGAAGGAAAATGAAAACACAACAACCCCAAACCTATGGGATTCAGTAAAACCAGTGCTATGGGGAAGGTTCAGACCAATACAAGCTTGCCTCAAGAAACAAGAGAAAAATCAAATAAATAACCTAATTCTACATCTAAAGCAACTAGAAAAAGAAGAAATGAAGAACCCCAGGGTCAGTAGAGTGAAAGAAATTGGAAAAATTAGAGCAGAAATAAATGAAAAAGAAACAAAGGAAAACATAGCAAAAATCAACAAAGCCAAAAGCTGGTTCTTTGAGAAGATAAATAAAATAGACAAACCATTAGCCAGACTCATCAAGAATAAAAGGGATATGAATCAAATCAACAAAATTAGAAATGCAAATGGACAAATCACAACAGACAACACAGAAATACAAAGGATCGTAAGAGACTACTATAAGCATCTATATGCCAATAAAATGGACAACTTGGAAAAAATGGACAAATTCTTAGAAAAGTATAACTTTCCAAAACTGAACCAGAAAGAAACAGAAAATCTTAACCGACAAATCACAAGCATGGAACTTAAAACTGTAATCAGAAATCTTCCAGCAAACAAAAGCCCAGGTCCAGATGGCTTCACAGCTAAATGCTACCAAAAATTTAGAGAACAGACTGGTTCCAAATAGGAAAAGAAGTATGTCAAGGCTGTATATTGTCACCCTGTTTATTTAACTTATATGCAGAGTACATCATGAGAAACGCTGGGCTGGAAGAAGCACAAGCTGGAATCAAGATTGCCGGGAGAAATATCAATCACCTCAGATATGTAGATGACACCACCCTTATGGCAGAAAGTGAAGAGGAACTAAAAAGCTTCTTGATGAAAGTGAAAATGGAGAGTGAAAAAGTTGGCTTAAAGCTCAACATTCAGAAAACGAAGATCATAGCATCTGGTCCCATCACTTCATGGGAAATAGGTGGGGAAACAGTGGAAACAGTGTCAGACTTTATTTTTGGGGGCTCCAAAATCACTACAGATGGTGACTGCAGCCATGAAATTAAAAGACGCTTACTCCTTGGAAGGAAAGTTATGACCAACCTAGATAGCATATTCAAAAGCAGAGACACTACTTTGCCAACAAAGGTCCGTCTAGTCAAGGCTATGGTTTTTCCTGTGGTCATGTATGGATGTGAGAGTTGGACTGTGAAGAAGGCTGAGCCCTGAAGAATTGATGCTTTTGAACTGTGGTGTTGGAGAAGACTCTTGAGAGTCCCTTGGACTGCAAGGAGATCCAACCAGTCCATTCTGAAGGAGATCAGCCCTGGGATTTCTTTGGAAGGAATGATGCTAAAGCTGAAACTCCAGTACTTTGGCCATCTCATGCAAAGAGTTGACTCATTGGAAAAGACTCTGATGATGGGAGGGATTGGGGGCAGGAGGAGAAGGGGGCGACAGAGGATGAGATGGCTGGATGGCATCACTGACTTGATGGACGTGAGTCTGGGTGAAGTCCGGGAGTTGGTAATGGACAGGGAGGCCTGGAGTGCTGTGGTTCGTGGGGTCGCAAAGATTCGGACACGACTGAGCGAATGAACTGAACTGGACTGAACACCTATCCTACTCAAACTCTTCCAGAAAATTTCAGAGGAAGGTAAACTTCCAAACTCATTCAATGAGGCCACCATCACCCTAATACCAAAGCCAGACAAAGATGCCACAAAAAATAAAACTACAAGCCAATATCACTGATGAACATAAATGTAAAAATCCTTAACAAAATTCTAGCAAACAGAATCCAACACCATATTAAAAAGATCATACATCATGACCAAGTGGACTTTATACCAGGGCCGTAAGGATTCTTCAATATTTGCAAATCAAGCAATGTGATACACCACATTACAGAACTGAAAAATAAAACCATACAATTATCTCAATAGATGCAGAGAAACCCTTTGACAAAATTCAACATCCATTTATGATAAAAACCCTCAAGAAAGCAGAAATAGAAGGAACATACCTCAACATAATAAAAGCCATATATGATAAACCCACAGCAAACATTATCCTCAATGGTGAAGAATTGAAAGCATTTCCCCTAAAATCAGGAATAAGACAAGGGTGCCCACTCTCACCACTGCTATTCAACATAGTTTTGGAAGTTTTAGCCACAGCAATCAGAGAAGAAAAAGAAATAAAAGGAATCCAGATTGGAAAAGAAGACATAAAACTCTCACTGTTTGCAGATGACATGATCCTTTACATAGAAAACCCTAAAGACTCCACCAGAAAATTACTAGAGCTAATGAGTGAACATAGTAAAGTTGCAGGATATAAAATTAACACACAGAAATCTCTTGCATTCCTATACACTAACAATGAGAAAACAGAAAGAGAAATTAAGGAAACAATTCTATTCACATTTACAACGAAAATAATAAAATACTTAGGAATAAATCTACCTAAAGAAACAAAAGACCAATATATAGAAAACTATAAAACACAGATGAAAGAAATCAAAGAGGACACAAACAGATGGAGAAATATACCATGCTCATGGATAGGAAGAATCAATATAGTGAAATGAGTATATTACCCAAAGCAATCTATAGATTCAGTGCAATCTCTATCAAGCTACTAATGGTATTTTTCATTGAACTAGAACAAATAATTTCACAATTTGTATGGAAATACAAAAAACCTCAAATAGCCAAAGCAATCTTGAGAAAGAAGAATGGAATTGGAGGGATCAACCTGCCTGACTTCAGACTATACTAAAAAGCTACAGTCATCAAGAAAGTATGGTACTGGCACAAAGTCAGAAATATAGATCAATGAAACAAAATAGAAAGCCCAGAGATAAATCCATGCAACTACGGACACTTCATCTTTGACAAAGAAGGCAAGAATATACAATGGAGAAAAGACAATCTCTGTAACAAGTGGTGCTGGGAAAACTGGTCAACCACTTGTAAAAGAACAAAACTAGAACACTTTCTAACACCACACACAAAAATAAACTCAAAATCGATTAAAGATCTAAACATAAGACCAGAAACTATAAAACTCCTAGAGGAAAACATAGGCAAAACATTCTCCAACATAAATCACAGCAGGATCCTCTATGACCCACCTCCCAGAGTAATGGAAATAAAAGCAAAAATAAACAAATGGGACCTAATTAAACTTAAAAGCTTTTGCACAACAAAGGAAACTATAAGCAAGGTGAAAAGACAGCCTTCAGAATGGGAGAAAATAATAGCAAACAAAGCAACTGACAAAGAATTAATCTCAAAAATATACAAGTAGCTCCTGCAGCTCAATTCCAGAAAAATAAATGACCCAATCAAACACTGGGCTAAAGAACTAAAAAGACATTTCTCCAAAGAAGACATACAGATGGCTAACAAACACATGAAAAGATGCTCACCATCACTCATTATCAGAGAAATGCAAATCAAAACTACAGTGAGGTACCATCTCACACCAGTCAGAATGGCTGCTATCAAAAAGTCTACAAACAATAAATGCTGAAGAGAGTGCGGAGAAAAGGGAATCCTCTTACACGGTTGGTGGGAATGCAAACTAGTACGACCACTATGGAGAACAGTGTGGAGGTTTCTTACAAAACTAGAAACAGAACTGCCGTATGACCCAGCAATCCCAGTGCTGGGCATACACACCAAGGAAAACCAGAACTGAAAGAGACTCATGTACCTCAATGTTCATCATAGCACTGTTTACAATAGCCAGGACATGGAAACAACCTATATGTCCATCAGCAGACAAATGGATAAGAAAGCCGCAGTACATATACACAATGGAGTATTACTCAGCCATTATAAAGAATTCATTTGAATCAGTTCTAATGAGGTAGATGAAACTGGAGCCTATTATACAGAGTGAAGTAAGTCAGAAAGAAAAACACCAATACAGTATACTAACGCATATATATGGAATTTAGAAAGATGGTAACGATGACCCTATATGCGAGACAGCAAAAGAGACACAGATGTAAAGAACAGTCTTTTGGACTCTGTGGGAGAAGGCAAGGGTGGGATGATTTCAGGGAATAGCATTGAATCATGTATATTATCATACATGAAACAGATTGCCAGTCCAGGTTCGATACATGAGACAGGGTGCTCAGGGGTGGTGCATTTGGATGACCCTGAGGGATGGGATGGGGAGGGAGGTGGAGTGGGGGGTTCAGGATGGGGAACACATGTACACCCATGGTACACATTCATGTCAATGTGTGGCAAAAACCACCACAATATTGTAAAGTAATTAGCCTCCAATCATAATAATTTTTTAAAATAAAATAGGCAAACACTTCACAAAAGAAAATTTACAAATAGCCTATCAGGACATGAAATGATGCTCAGTGAAAAGGCAAATCCATACCACTGCATAGACATTACAATGACTACAATTAAAATAAAACTAACAATACCAAGTGTTGGTGAGTATGGGGAGCAACTAAAGCACTCACATTGCTGCTAGGAATAAAATTTGTACAATCACTTTGCAGAACAGCTTAGTGGTTTCTTAAAAATATTAAACATACACTTACCCAGTAATTCCACTCTTTTTAAGTTGAACTATTATTGATTTACAATGCTGTGCTAATTTCTGCTGCATAGCAAAGTGATTCTGTTATACATATTAACATTTTTCTTTAATATTCATTTCCATTATGGTTTATCATAGGATACTGAATATAGCTTTCTGTGTTGTATAGTATGACCTTGTTGCTAATCCATCTGGTACATAATAGCTTATATCCGCTAACCCCAACCTCCCACTCCACCCCTCCTACAACTCCTTCCCCTTGGCAACCACAAGTCTGTTCTCTATATTTGTTACGTCTATTTCTGTTTCGTAGATAGGTTCATTTGTGTAATATTTAGATTCCACATATAAGTGATATCATATGGTTTTGTCTTTCTATTTTTGACTTACTTCAATTAGTATGATACTCTCTAAGTCCATCCATGTTGCTGAAAATGTCATTATTTCATTCTTTTTTATGGCTGGGTGGTATTCCATAGTATATATGTCCCACATCTTAATATATTCAGCTGTTGATGGACATTTAGATTACTTCCATGTCTCAGCTATTATGAGTAGTCCCCCAATTTCACTCTTAAGTATTTTTCCAAATGAAATGAAAACATATGAACATAGAAAACTCATACATAAATATTTGTGGCAGCTTTATTGTTATCACCCCGAATTGGAGAAAACTAAAGTTCCATCAACAGGTAAATGAGTCAACAAAATATAGCAGAACCACACAATGAAATACTTACTATTCATCAATTTAAAAGAATGACCTTAAACATGCAGTAGCAGGGAGGAATCCCAAAAACATCATGCTGAGCAGAAACCAGACACCAGGAGTACTTACTGTATGATTCCATTTTATATAAAACTCAAAAGACAAATCTAACATATAGCAAAAAGCAGAACAATGGTTTCCTAGAGCCAGGAGGAGGAAAACAGGGTGGGACTGACTAGAAAGGAATACAAGGGAACCTTTACATGTGATGGAAATGTTCTTTATCTGGCTTATGGTGGTAGTTGCATGAGTGTATATGTTTATCAAACTCATCAAACTGTACACCTAAAACACATATCACCCTACTCAAGCCTATAGTCTCAGATAGCCTCAAGTTGAAAGATAAGTTAAAAGAGAGGAAAGAAGGGTAGGAAAAATATTAATTGCAAGGAAACAACAACAAAAAATGATTTAAGATCTATGTCTAGGAAAAAGCTTTGACTGTAGTTATTGGTACATGGAATTAACTAGAAGCAGATAGTTAAGCCTTAATGAGTTTAAGAAACTGTATACCCAAAGATACAAAAAGCCTGGCCTGAAAAAGCCCTTGTTAGAGTCTTAAAACATCCACAACCCCAAGTTTTTATAGGTAGACCACAAGCTATAAAAACTGCGCCTCTCCAGAGGTTATAATCCCTCATTTCCACTTCAGATATGACTTAGAGGAAATGGACAGGACAAAACTCCAAGAAGGTACTCCCAGAAAAAGACATTCCCTGGGAGAACAATGGATAGCAGACAAGGGAATTCCTTCTAGAAGGATTTAATCAACAAACTTCTTTCATTGCCATGCTAAGAAGTCTTCACAATGCCTGCCCAGTAGGATTCCATCATTGTTGTGGACCTGAGACTATTACATATTTCTCACTTTCACCTTTCTCATTCAGGGGTTTTTACTGCAGACAATAACTAATAACGCTGCACATAGCCCTCAGGAAACTATTTGGAATCCTGAATAGATATCTCAGACGGCTGACAACAAAATATTCTGGTTCAGAACACCATGCAGGGACTTTGTTGGCAACTGTATGGAAATTCTAGGAGTCAGAGAATTAAATGGACTGGAATGGGTGAATTTAACTCAGATGACCATTATATCTACTACTGTGGGCAGAAATCCCTTAGAAGAAATGGAGTAGCCATAATGGTCAACAAAAGAGTCTGAAATGCAGTACTTGGATGCAATGTCAAAAATGACAAATGATCTCTGTTCGTTTCTAAGGCAAACCATTCCATATCATGGTAATCCAAGACTATGGCCCAACCAGTAATACTGAAGAAGCTGAAGTTGAACGGTTCTATGAAGACCTACAAGATCTTTTAGAACTAACATCCAAAAAAGATGTCCTTTTCATTATAGGGGACTGGAATGCAAAAGTAGGAAGTCAAGAAACACCTGGAGTAACAGGCAAATTTGGCCTTGGAATACGGAATGAAGCAGGGCAAAGGCTAACAGAGTTTTGCCAAGAGAACACAATGGTCATAGCAAACACCCTCTTCCAACAACACAAGAGACGACTCTACACATGGACATCACCAGATGGTCAACACCGAAATCAGATTGATTATATTCTTTGAAGCCAAAGATGGAGAAGCTCTATACAGTCAGTAAAAACAAGACCAGGAGCTGACTGTGGCTCAGATCATAAACTCCTTATTGCCAAATTCAGACTGAAATTGAAGAAAGTAGGGAAAACCACTAGAGCATTCAGGTATGACCTAAATCAAATCCCTTATGATTATACAGTGGAAGTGAGAAATAGATTTAAGGGACTAGATCTGATAGACAGAGTGCCTGATGAACTATGGACAGAGATTCAACACATTGTATAGGAGACAGGAATAAAGACCATCCCCAAGAAAAAGAAATGCAAAAAAGCAAAATGGCTGTCTGGGGAGGTCTGACAAATAGCTGTGAAAAGAAGAGAAGAGAAAAGCAAAGGAGAAAAGTAAGCATCTGAATGCAGAGTTCCAAAGAATAGCAAGGAGAGATAAGAAAGCCTTCCTCAGTGATCAATGCAAAGAAATAGAGGAAAACAACAGAATGGGAAAGACTAGAGATCTCGTCAAGAAAATGAGAGATAACAAGGGAACATTTCACACAAAGATGGGCTCGATAAAGGACAGAAATGGTGTAGACCTAACAGAAGCAGAAGATATTAAGAAGAGGTGGCAGGAATACACAGAAGAACTGTACAAAAAAGATCTTCATGACCTAGATAATCACGATGGTGTGATCACTCACCTAGAGCCAGACATCCTGGAATTTTATGTCAAGTGGGCTTTAGAAAGCATCACTATGAACAAAGCTAGTGGAGGTGATGGAATTTCAGTTGAGCTATGTCAAATCCTGAAAGATGATGCTGTGAAAGTGCTGCACTCAATATGCCAGCAAATTTGGAAAACTCAGCAGTGGCCACAGGACTGGAAAAGGTCAGTTTTCATTCCAATCCCAAAGAAAGGCAATGCCAAAAAATGCTCAAACTACCACACAACTGCACTCATCTCACATGCTAGTAAAGTAATGCTCAAAATTCTCCAAGTCAGGCTTCAGCAACATGTGAACCGTGAATTCCAGATGTTCAAGCTGGTTTTAGAAAAGGCAGAGGAACCAGAGATCAAATTGCCAACATCTGCTGGATCATCTAAAAAGCAAGAGAGTTCCAGAAAAACATCTATTTCTGCTTTATTGACTATGCCAAAGCCTTTGACTGTGTGGATCACAATAAACTGTGGAAAATTCTGAAAGAGATGGGAATACCAGACCACCTGACCTGCCTCTTGAGAAACCTGTATGCAGGTCAGGAAACAACAGTTAGAACTGGACATGGAACAACAGACTGGTTCCAAATAGGAAAAGGAGTACATCAAGGCTGTATATTGTCACCCTGTTTATTTAACTTATATGCAGAGTACATCGTGAGAAATGCTGGGCTGGAAGAAGCAAGAGCTGGAATCAAGATTGCCCGGAGAAATATCAATCACCTCAGATATGTAGATGACACCACCCTTATGGCAGAAAGTGAAGAGGAACTAAAAAGCTTCTTGATGAAAGTGAAAGAGGAGAGTGAAAAAGTTGGCTTAAAGCTCAACATTCAGAAAACAAAGATCATGGCATCCGGTCCCATCACTTCATGGGAAATGGATGGGGAAACAGTGGAAACAATGGCTGACTTTATTTTTCTGGGCTCCAAAATCACTGCAGATGGTGACTGCAGCCATGAAATTAAAAGACGCTTACTCCTTGGAAGGAAAGTTATGACCAACTTAGACAGCATATTCAAAAGCAGAGACATTACTTTGCCAACAAAGGTCCATCTAGTCAAGGCTATGGTTTTTCCAGTAGTCATGTATGGATGTGACAGTTGGACTGTGAGGAAAGCTGAGTGCCGAAGAACTGATGCTTTTGAACTGTGGTGTTGGAGAAGACTCTTGAGAGTCCCTTGGACTGCAAGGAGATCCAACCAGTCCGTCCTAAAGGAGATCAGTCGTGAGTGTTCACTGGAAGGACTGATGCTGAAGCTGAAACTCCAATACTTTGGCCACCGCATGCGAAGAGTTGACTCATTGGAAAAGACCCTGATGCTGGGAGGGATTGGGGGCAGGAGAAGGGGACAAGAGAGGATGAGATGACTGGATGGAATCACCGACTCGATGGACATGAGTTTGGGTAAACTCCGGGAGTTGGTGATGGACAGGGAGGCCTGGCGTGCTGCTATTCATGGGGTGGCAAAGAATCGGACATGACTGAGCCACTGAACTGAACTGATGGGTGTACATCATGAATGCGTCAAGAGGCTTGGACAAGTGATAATGTTAGTAACCCTAAGAAGAAACTAGCAAGAAGGAAGCAGAAAGCAATGGTTAACTTCACTGAGTGAGACTTTAGTTCGATAGCTATAAACTTCCTGAAAATCCAACTATTGGCTTTTATCACAGAAATTCCTGAAGGAAAAATAAGTGTCTGAAACTCAACAGCCACAAACCTACTTTTTAACCAATAAATCATATTAATTTTACATAGTACTTTTTATGGAAAAGGCAATGGCAACCCACTCCAGTACTCTTGCCTGGAAAATCCCATGGATGGAGGAGCCTGGTAGGCTGTAGTCCATGTGGTCGCTAAGAGTCAGACATGACTGAGCAACCTTACTTTCACTTTTCACCTTCATGCATTGGAGAAGGAAATGGCAACCCACTCCAGTGTTTTTGCCTGGAGAATCTCAGGGATGGGGGAGCCTGGTGGGCTGCCGTCTATGGGGTCGCACAGAGTCGGACACGACTGAAGTGACTTAGCGGCAGCAGCAGTACTTTTATAGGGCTTATTAAGCGCCAAACACTTTCCTCATCATTATATAGATATTAACTCATTTAATTTCATAACAATCTAATAAAGAAGGTAAATTATCCCCATTTTACATATGAGGAAACCGAAGTATGTAAAGATTAAGAAATTTGCCCAAGATCACTACTATTAAGTGGTGGAGCCAGTATTCAAGCCCAGGCAGTATGGCTCCAGAGTTTGTGCTATTAACCACTAGGCTGTACTGCTTTAAAACATAATTTTTATATCTCTCATGCTTTTGTTAATGTAATTTATTAAGGCAATATTTCTTAAGAATGCTTCTTAGTTATTCCAGAAGAACAGCTGTACTTTCAGCATGCTGCCTACTTCCTCCCCTTGCTACCTTTCTGCCAATCCTTTTCACTGTGCCATCTGGAACTGTCTTTATTGTCACCATATTACTCCAATACACTCATGCTCTGGTCTAAACAATAGCTCTCACCTCTGTGCCTTCATTTAAATATAGTTCTTTCCTTCATGTCCCTCAAGTGGAAGAAAAGAAGATGAAAATTAATGAAGTTTCCTTATTCCTCAGTTCTGTTTCAAACCAAAATCACTTTCAACTTCTACCTTCACGTAAAACATTGCTTTGAAGCCTTCCGTCATCTGGTTATAGCACCTTCCTTTCTTCCTTGCTGTCATCTACCAAATGCCCAGACACACATCTCCAACAGTCACACACACACACACACACTTTACTGTAGGTTTTAGCATCATGGTCTTCACTACCCTTAGATATCATTATCCAGGCAATATCAATGTATGTGAAGATGATGTACCCATTTCTCTTCATGTATTTAGTTTGCTCAGCTCTTATAGTCAATGCTTTTCACCTATGTCATTTGATTAATTTCTTTCTATGACAACATCCTAGACATATCTTACCTGGACTTGCTCCAACTGTAAATTACAAACTCTAATATTCCCATTTATAACCACAAACTCTTCTTCCAATTCCTTTACTTACCTACTATGAATAATGCATTAAGATTCTTCAGTCTTACCCAGAACCTCATCCTTGAACCATCTCATTCTCCCCAAAACTTACAGGTCCTTTTGGCTTCACTTTCTTCCCTTCTTCCAAAGATTTTACAGGTCATCTTTCCAACTATTATTTTTCCAATATCCTCAACTCTTGTCTTCCACCCAATAGATTCTGCATCATTCTGACCCCAAAACAATCCAAGTATTTACCTCTCAAAATCCCAGCTGCTGACTGTTTCTGGGAGTTGTGCGATCCTGAAGCTTGGTGCAGATGGACTCTGTCCTCAATGGAGTCCATCAATGTTGTCCACTTTCTCCTTTTCTCTTTCCCCACAGCAGTTATCCAAAATATCCTTCTCCTCAAACATCTACACAACTTCCTTCTCTCCTATCCTCCTTACCATCCCTCTACCCTCATCCTGACTCCCAGTTTCCTCTCAGCCTACAGTCTTGTTTCTTACTTAAGAGAAAAAAAAATCTATACCCATAGGCAATAAAATCTTCAAATGCACCTCTCCAGATACATACAAATGAAGCTCTATCTGCATGTACTAAAATTTTTACTTTACTCTTGTCTCAGTGGAAGAAACAATTCTCCTTCTACTCAAGGATTACAACAATCACTCAAGAAATGTTGGAAAGGAAAAACAGAGAAAAGAAAAAGGAGAGGAAGACAGAGCTGGAGTAAGGAGGGAGAAACAGATTCTGAAAGCCAGGGAGAATGAGAATCTTAGAAAAATAAAGAAGAGTTTTGATTTGTTTTAAAGATCATATTTTTATTTTTACTGTCAGCAAGGTAAATATAGGTCTGATTTGGACAGATACTCTGAAGATAGCTTATAGGATATGATTCCATAGCAACTTTTAAAAAAACACCTTTGTTAATAAGAATGTTAGAAGCTTATGGTCATATCACAGTTCAGGAATAAAACTGCATAGGTAACTATTGTGTTTTAATTGTCTTTTAATTTTAAAACTAGGACAACATGAGAATACAATATTTCTATAATGTTAAAGTCACTTTAATTAAATACTTCCACTTTGAATAGCAAAGCAACACATCCATACATCAATATAAAGAAAATTCTTAAGATTCATATCTGTAATATGCAATTAAATTAAGAGAACAATGTTTCCTTTCTTATATATTTTTTAGTCTTTCTAATAAACAGTACTTCTTTTCCACATTAAAATTTCTACATTCAAATGCCACAAAGGGAAGTTTTAGACTTGTTCAAGCAACGTCTTTACAGTGACCCCCAGTGGCAAAGAAATGAATGTGCCAGTTTTAGTAGTACACATCTAGTGGACTTTCACATTGATAAAATTTGGATGACAAAAACAAGTTCCATTTTAATAGAACATTCACTGTTGCCAGTGCCTTCACATTTTTCTCCTTATATAGTTTTTAAAAGAATTAAAATTCTATTTATCTATCTATATATTTATGTCTAGATTCAAGTTCTCAATCTATTCTTCCTATTTTTCATGATGAATTTCATAATCAATTTTTCAGAATCAAGTCAATTTCATGATCAATTTCACAATCAAATAACATGCTTTTGTTGCATGTTATTTTCCCCAACAAATATAGCATATCAAGAAGTACATTTTTTGTAAAAAAAAAAAAAAATTTTTTTTTCAAAGCCTATAAGATGAATTTTTATTTTTAATTGGATAATTGTTTTACAACGTTGTGTTGGTAACTGTTGTACAACAACATGAATCAGACACAAGTATACAAATATCCCCTCCATCTTGAGCCTCCCTCGCCCACCATCCTACCCCCTAGGTCATCACAGAGCACCAGGCTGGGCTCCCTGTGTTATTCAGCAACTTCCCACTAGCTATCTATTTACTTATGGTAGTGTTACATGTCAATGCTATTTTCTCAAATTGCTATATCCTCTCCTTCCTCTGCTGTGTCCACAAGTCCATTTATGTATGTATGTATGTATGTATCTCTATTCCTGCCCTGCACATAGATTCATCAGTACTATCTTTCTAGATTGCATATATATGTGTTAATATACAGTATTTTTCTCTGACTTAACTTCATTTGTATAACAGGCTGTAGGTTCATCCACATCAGTTCAATTGACTCAAATTCATTTCTTTTTATGGCTGAGTAATATTCCATTGTATATACATACTACAGCTTCTTTATCCAATCATCTGTCAATTGACATTTAGGTTGCTTCCATGTCCTGATTACTGTAAAGAGTGCTACAATAAACATTGAGGTATGTGTTTCTTTGAATTACGGTTTTCTCAAGGTATACGCCCAGTAGTGGGATAGCTAGGTCATATGGAAGCTTTATTCCTAGTTTTTAAAGCAATCTCCATATTGGTTCCACAGTGGCTGCATCAATTTACATTCCTATCAACAATGCAAGAAGGTTCCCTTTTTTCCAAATCCTCTCGACCATTAATTGTTTGTAGTCTTTTGATGATGGCCATTCTGATCAGTGTGAAGTGATACCTCATTGTAGTTTTGATTTGCATTTCTCTAATAATGAGCAATGTTGAGCATCTTCCATGTCTTTGTTGAACATTTGTATGTCTTCTTTGAAGAAATAGCTGTTTAGGTCTTCCACCCATTTTTTGATTTGTTGTTTGTTTTTTTGATATTGAGTTTCATGAGCTGCTTACATATTTTGGAGATTAATCCTTTGTCAGTTGCTTCATTTACAATTATTTTCTCCCATTCTGAGGGTTTGCATCTGGTTTATAGTTTCCATTGTTGTACAAATCTTTTATGTTTAATTAGGTCTCATTTGTTTATTTTTTTATTTCCATTACTCTAGGAAGTGGGACAAAGAAATCTCGCTGAGATTTTTGTTAGAATGCACCGCCTATGTTTTTCTTTAAGGGTTTTATAGTTTCTAGCCTTACATTTAGGTCTTTAATTCACTTTGAGTTTATTTTTGTGTATGGTGTTAGGAAGTGTTCTAATTTCATTCTTTTACACATAGCTGTCCAGTTTTCCCAGCACCACTTACTGAAGAGGTTGTCTTTTCTTTATTGTATATTCTTGCCTCCTTTGTCAAAGATAAGGTGCCCATAGATTTATGGGTTTATCTCTGGGCTTTCTGTCTTGTTGCATTGATTTATATTTCTGTTTTTGTGCCAGTACTATACTGTCTTGATTACCATAGCCTTGTAGTACAGTGTGAAGTCAGGAAGATTGTTTCCTCCAGCTTCATTTTTCTTTCTCAAGATTGCTTTGGCTATTCAGGATCTTTTGTGTTTCCACACAAACTGTAAAATTTTTTGTTCCAGTTCTGTGAAAAAATGCCATTGGTAATTTGCTAGGGATTGCGTTGAATCTGTAGATTGCATTGGGTGGTATAGTCATTTTCATAATATTGATTCCTCCAATCCAAGTACATTATATATCTCTCCATCAGGGTCTTATAGTTTTCTGCATACAGATTTTTGTTTCCTTAGGGAGGTTTATTCCTGGGTATTTTATTCTTTTTGTTGTAATGGTGAATGTAATTGCTTCCTTAATTTCTCTGATTTTTCGTTGTGAGTGGTGTTAATGAAGAGGAATGCAAGGGATTTTTGTGTATTCATTTTGTATCCTGCAACATTACTAAATTCATTGATTAGCTCTAGTAATTTTCTGGTGGCATTTTTAGGGTTTTCTATCATGTTGTCTGCAAACAGAGTTTAACTTCTTCTTTTCCAATCTGGATTCCTTTTCTTTTTCTTCTCTGACTGCTGTGGCTAAGTCTTCCAAAGCAATGCTGAGTAAGAGTAGCAAAGAGTAGGCATCCTTGTCTTATTCCTGATCCTACAGAAAATACTTTCAGTTTTTCACCATTGAGAATAATGTTTGTGGTGAATTTGTCATATATGGCCTTTATTATGTTGAAGTAGTTTCCTTTTATGCCCATTTTCTGGAGAGTTTTTATCATAAATGGCTGCTGAATTTTGTTGAAAGCTTTCTCTGCATCTATTGAAATGATCATATGTTTTTTAGCTTTCAGTGTTTTATTATGGTGTATCGTATTGATTGATTTGCATAAATTAAAGAATCCTTGCATCCCTGGGATAAACCCCATTTTATTATGGTGTATGATCCCTTTTACTGTGTTGTTGGATTCTGGTTGCAAGTATTTTGTTAAGGATTTCTGCTTCTATGTTCATCCGGATATTTGCCTGTAGTTTTCTTTTTTTGTGTGATATCTTTGTCTGGTTTTGGTATCAGGGTGATGGTGGCCTCATAGAACGATGAGTTTGGGAGTGTTCTTCCCACTGCAATTTTTTGAAAGTTTATGTAGTATCCTTATTTTTTGTAACAGCTCTTATTTTAAAATCTGTTTGTCTGATAAGAGTATTATTACTCCTAGTTTCTTCTGATTTCCTTTTGCATGGAGTATCTTTTTCCATCCTCTCACTTTCAGTATATATGTGTCCTTAGGTCTAAAGTGGGTATCTTGTAGGCAGCATGTACTCAGGTCCTGTTTCTGTATCCATTCAGCCAGTCTGTGTCTTTTGGTTAGGGTACTTAATCCATTTACATTTAAGGTAGTTATCAATATGTATGTTCCTATTGCCATTTTCTTAACTGTTTTGAGTTTGTTTGTGGGTCTTTTTCTCCTTTTACGTTTCCTGCCTAGAGAAGTTCCTCTAGTATTTGTTGTAAGGCTGCCTCTTAGCTCTTGCTTGTCTGTAAAGCTTTTGAATTCTCCAGCAAACTGAATGAGATCCTTGGTGGGTAGGGTAATCTTGGTTGTAGGTTTTTCCCTTTCATCACTTTAAATGTATATCCTCTGACCTGCAGAATTTCTGCTGAAAATTTAGATGATAGCCTTATGGTGATTACTTTGTATGTTATTTTTTGCTTTTCCCTTGCTTTTAATATTTTTATATTTAGTATTTATTAGTTTGTTTAATATGTATCTTAGGGTGTTTCTCCTAGGGTTTATCTTGTATAGAACTCTCTGCACCTCCTGTACTTGGGTGGCTATTTCCTTTCCCATGTTAGGGAAGTTTTTGAATATATCTCTTAAAATATTTCTTACATCCTTTCTCTTTTTCTTCTGGGTACCCTATAATTCAAATGGTGGTGCACCTAATAATGTCCCAGAGGTGTCTGAGACTGTTCTCAATTCTTCTCACTCTTTATTTCACTGATAGGCAGTTATTTCCACCAGTCTATCTTCCAGGTCACTGATCCATTCTTCTGCCTCAGTTATTCTGCTACTGATTCCTTCTAGAATATATTTAATTTCAGTAATTGTGTTTTTCATTGCTGTTTATTTATCCTTTATTTCTTCTAGGTCTGTGTGTTAAAAGTACTAAATGTTTCTTGCATTTTGTCCATTTTAAAGATTTTAGAACTTCTTTACTATCATTACTCTAAATTATTTTTCTGATAGGTTACATATTTACTTTTCATTTATTTTCATTTACTTGTTCCTTCATCTGTAACAATTTTCTGTCATTTTTTTTTTTTTGATGGGTGGGACTGTGTTCTTACCCTCCTAGGTGTTTGGCCTGAGGTTTCCAGCAGTGGTGTTTGCAGGCAGTTGGATGGAGGCAGGTCTTGGTGTTGAGATGTGGGCCTCTGGGATACTTCACTCCAATTAATATTCCCTGGTGCCTGACACTGTTTGTTAGTCCAGCAGTTCAGACTGAGCACTCCTGCCACAGGACCTCAGGCTTGAGCCCTGGTCCGCTGTTGTCATGTTTCCAACTCTAAGATTCAACATACTTTTCTATGATATACATAAATCTAGACATGCTTTATATGTGACATATAAATCTAGATAAAATCTTAGATATAATTCTAAGACTCAACACACATTTTTAAAGCTCAAATGGAAGTTTTTTTCTACACCTGGGCAAGCCTATTTATAAACTGCAGATGAATTACTCTCTTTGCAAAGACGTTAATTCTAACATAAGATTTAACAAACTTATTTGAACGTATATGCATCAAAATCTTAAAATTCAAGTAAAAATGCAGAATAGCAATATGAATTTGAAATATGTATTTGTAATTTTCAGACTTCAGACTATAATATTATGATATGTTTCATACATCTCCTATCAAAGTTCTGACACACAGGACTGTAAGGTCATGTGTATCTGTGGTCCCTGCTTTCTTTACAGCAGACATCTAATGTATTCCTTATTTAAGCCTAGTAATAGTAGATGTTTAAGAATAAACAGAAATGACATAAAACAACTTTTTCAAAGACCATAAACATTTTAGTCTCTGTTCCTAGCATTTTCTCCATTTGGGGGAGGGGGTAAGCTAACCTAATTGATTTTAAGAATCTCACTTATGTTCAAAAATAAGCTCAAAAACATATCCATTAAGAAGTCAAAACATGCCTTCTATGAGATAACACCCATAGAAACCCGCCAGGCTCCATGGACACTGGAGCCTGGCAGGCTATAGTTAACAGTGATATAGGTGTTATGAGTCCCTGGACAGTTAACACTCATAGAAGCCCGCCAGGCTCCATGGACCGAGGAGCCTAGCAGGCTCCAATGCATAGGGTCACAAAGAGTTGGACATGACTGAGCAACTAATACAACATGAGTTAACACACTCAGTTATTTCTTCTTAAAGAATAAGACAGCTGGCTTCCTGGGTGGCACAGTGGTAAAGAATCCACCTGCCAATGCAGGAGATGCAAGAGACTAGGGTTTGATCCCTGGGTCAGGAAGATCCTCTGGAGTAGGAAATGTTAACACACTCCAGTATTCTTGCCTGGAAAATTCCATGGACAGAGGAGCCTGGCTGCCTACAGTCCATGGGATCTCCAACAGTCAGACACAACTAAGCATGCACACGCACAAATATTAATTGATTTGATTAATACCAGGTAGGATTTGTACTCTTTATTTAATTATTTAATGTCTACAATTGACTTTCAGTGTCTGTGGATGCAAAATCTGCAGGTGAGGAGGGCAAACTGTATTCATTGCATTATGCCATTTTACATAAAGGACTTGAATGTCTGTGGATTGTGGTATCTGCATAGCCTCTGGCAATCAATCCACCAGAGCACTAAGGGACAACTGTATTAGCTTAAATATCTGACCATTTTCAAAAGAGTTAAGAATTTCAAGGTAAAACAGGAATCCAATGAGGCAAAAAGAATAGCCTCAGGGAAAGAGACATTGCCTGGAAAATAGGTTTCCTCTATGAATTGCTCTTACATTTGCATTTTATAACCATATTCATCATATTCTGAATGCTGACTTAATGCCTGGATGCTTGAAGCTTCTGTTTAAATTAGCAGCACCTCCAGTACCTCCATAACCAGACAGAAAAGTAAACTGTGTTGGGAATTGCTAAGTGTTGCCCAAGGTCAATGAGTATCAGTTTATATCACCTATGAACTAACTTTTTCCAGACTGATTATGAAGACTTTTGGAAAGGCAAAACCTTGAAGAAGTAGGCTGGACAAATAAAGAAATCTACCTCCAGCTTTCAGGTAAATTCTGACCAATTCACAAATTTCATCTCAAGAGAAAACGGGGCCCATCCAGAAGTCTAACACTCCTCTGAGAAGTGTTTTTTATCCTTCAGGAAGACTTCTGGTCATGCTAGAAATGAAATTCGTTTGCTGTGAAATAAATCACCATAAAAAAATTTCCAGACACATTTGTCTTCTTAGTAAGGCCTCTAAACAGCCCTCTATTGCAGATGACAAGCTTGAAGGGTAATGCCTAAATACTGCTGTGCCCAGAAGATAAAAGGCACAATGAGAGTCTTCATGGGTAATGAACTCATGCTCAAGTAATAAATCAGTATCATTAGAGTCAGCATTGACTCTTCTGCTTTTTATACAGAAAATGTGAGTGCCTCTTTATGATGAACTGCTCAGTGAAGGTATAGCAGTATCTATAAAACACACAGATGTTAGTGTCACCTCAAGTCATGTTGAACAGTGGTGTAAACATGGTGTCTTCATTTTATGACGTTTAGAACCTATCAGGACAGGTGGATATTACATTACCACAAATAAACTCAATATGTTGAAAGCTATCTCTCCACCAATCAATCTAACCAGCTATTGTCATCTGTATCCATATCATCTGCCTTTCCTATTCTTAAAATTGGGAACAATCTAATTCTCTTCTATCTTGGATTTTTCTCATATATTTACACTGTCTTTATCCTGTTTCACCTAAATTTATTCTATTTCTATTCTTATCTACCAATTTTATCTCTCTTCTGGTCAGTTCTCATCAACACACAAACAAGCTATTAATACTGCTCATCTTTCAAAAACATTCTCTGATTTTAAATGACTAGTGCCCCATTTTTCTCTTTCCCTCTACAATGAACCTTGCAAAAGCTGTCTGTATTCTGTCTCCACATCCAAGTTGCTTTGGAACCTTCTACACTTTCTATTTCTGCTTTATTGACTATGCCAAAGCCTTTGACTGTGTGGATCACAATAAACTGTGGAAAATTCTGAAGGAGATGGGGATACCAAACCATCTGACCTGCCTCTGAGAAACCTGTATGCAGGTCAGGAAGCAACAGTTAGAACTGGACATGGAACAACAGACTGGTTCCAAATAGGAAAAGGAGTACGTCAAGGCTGTATATTGTTGCCTTGCTTATTTAACTTCTATGCAGAGTACATCATGAGAAATGCTGGACTGGAGGGAGCACAAGCTGGAATCAAGATTACCAGGAGAAATATCAATAACCTCAGATATGCAGATGACACCACCCTTATGGCAGAAAGTGAAGAGGAACTAAAGAGTCTCTTTATGAAAGTGCAAGTGGAGAGTGAAAAATTTGGCTTAAAGCTCAACACTCAGAAAACTAAGATCACGGCATCCAGTCTCATCAGTTCATGGGAAATAGATGGGGAAACAGTGGCTGACTTTATTTTTCTGGGACCCAAAATCACTGCAGATGGTGATTGCAGCCATGAAATTAAAAGACGCTTACTCCTTGGAAGGAAAGTTATGAAAAACCTAGATAGCATATTAAAAAGCAGAGACACTACTTTGCCAACAAAGGTCCGTCTAGTCAAGGCTATGGTTTTTCCAGTAGTCGTGTATGGATGTGAGAGTTGGACTGTGAAGAAAACTGAGCACTGAAGAATTGATGCTTTTGAACTGTGTTGTTGGAGAAAACTCTTGAGAGTCCCTTGGACTGCAAGGAGATCCAACCAGTCCATTCTGAAGGAGACCAGTCCTGGGTGTTCTTTGGAAGGAATGATGCTAAAGCTGAATCTCCAATACTTTGGCCACCTCATGCGAAGAGTTGACTCATTGGAAAAGACTCTGATGCTGGGAGGGATTGGGGACAGGAGGAGAAGGGGACGACAGAGGATGAGATGGCTGGATGGCATCGCTGACTCGATGGACATGAGTTTGAGTGAACTCCGGGAGTTGGAGATGGACAGGGAGTGGAGAAACAGCTCCAGAAGGAATGAAGAAGCTGAGCCAAAGCAGAAACAACACCCAGTTGTAGATGTGTCTGGTGGTGAAAGTAAAGTCTGATGCACTGAAGAACAATATTGCATAGGAACCTGAAATGTTAGATCCATGAATCAAGGCACATTGAAAGTGGTCAAACAGGAATGAAATGGCAAGAGTGAACATCAACATTTTAGGAATCAGTGAACTAATAAAATGGACAGGAAGGGGTGAATTTAATTCAGGAGACCATTATATCAGAGAAAGGTAGGCTCACATCACATTCTGCTACTCACCAGCTATTATAACCATGAGCGAGTTCCATAGCTTCTTGAAGCTTCATCTTTCAGTCACTCAGTCAGGTCCAACTCTTTGTGACCCCAGGGACTGCAGCACACCAGGCTTTCCTGTCCTTCATTATCACCCAGAGCTTGGTCAAACTCATGTTCACCCAGTCAGTGATGACATCCAACCATCTGACTCTCTGTCATCCCCTTCTCCTTCTGCTTTCAATCTTTCCCAGCATCAGGATCTTTTCTAATGCTCTTCACATCAGTGGCCAAAGTACTGGAGTTTCAGCATCAGTCCTTCCAATAAATATTCAGGGTTGATTTACTTTATAATTGACTGGTTTGATCTCCTTGTAGCCCAGTGGACTCTCAAGAGTCTTCTCCAACGCCACAGTTCAAAAACATCAATTCTTCAGCGCTCAGCATTCTTTATGGTCCAACTCTCACATTCATACATGACTACTGGAAAAAGCATAGCTTAGACTAGATGGACCTTTGTCAGCAAAGTAATGTCTCTGCTTTTTAATATGCTGTCTAGGTTAGTCATAGCTTTACTTCCAAAGTAAAGCATATTTTAATTCTGTGGCTGCAGTCACCATCTGCAGTGATTTTGCAGCCCAAGGAAATAAAGTATGTCACTGTTTCCATTGTTCCCCATCTATTTGCCATGAAGTGATGGGACCAGATGCCATGTCTTTGTTTTTTTAATTTTGAGGTTTAAGCCAGCTTTTTTACTCTCCTTTTTCACCTTCATCAAGAGGCTCTTTAATTTCTCTTCACTTTCTGCCAAAGGGTGGTGTCATCTGCATATCAGAGGTTATTGATATTTCTCCTGGCAATCTTGATTCCAGCTTGTGCTTCATCTAGCCCAGCAATTCTCATGATTTACTCTGCATAAAAGTTAAGTAAGCTGTGTGAAAATATACAGCCTTGACGTACTCCTTTCCCAATTTTGAACCAGTTGTTATTCCATGTCTGCCTCTGTTACTTTTTGACCCGCATACAAGGTTTCTCAGGAGGCAGGTAAGATGGTCTGGCATTTCCATCTCTTTAAGAATTTTCATAGTTTGTTGTGATCCACACAGTCAAAGGCTTTAGCATAGTCAATAAAGAAGCAGATATTTTTCTGGAATTCTCATTTTTTTTCTGATTCAACAGATATTGGCAATTTGATCTCTGGTTCCTCTGCCTTTTCTAAATCCAGTTTGTACATCTGAAAGTTCTTGGTTCACATACTGTTAAGTCTAACTTGGAGGATTTTGAGCATTACTGAAAGGTAGCTGCTACCATCTGTGAATGACACCAGGATTTGTGGCCTCCAAAGGAGAGGAATTTGATCCAGGGCCAGTGACAAGACTTGATCACTAAGAGCTTTTTGTGCAATAAAGTTTTATGGAAGTATAAAAGAGATACAGAAAGCTTCTGACATAGACATCAGAAGGGGACAGAAAGAATGACTCCTTGCCAGTTTTTAGAAAGGAGTTATATACCTATTAGAATGCTGCTAATTAAGAGAAAGTAAATGCCTCAAAACTGAGAAATTTGCACCAGGCGCCTCATCCACAACATGCATTTTGAGATAACATTAGCACAAGGTAAGTCATCCCAGGCCATAAAAACCTGACATGAATCTTGAAGAAAAGCAGATTTCCAAACAAATACATAGTTCAGCATAGCTTAAAAAAGACATTTCCATGAGAAAAATGCATTGGTTAGCACAAGGTTTGAGATAAAGTTCAGGTGGATCAGGTGTCACCATGCAACACAGGATAAGAAGAGAAAATAATAAAAACATCTGCCACTTGCAGTTTTATTTCCTTCTGCAGTTTGGGGGCCTCTGACCTCCCTACCAAGGCTATTAACACTCTCATTACCTGCTAGCATGTGAAATGAGTGCAACTGGCAGTAGTGTGAACATTCTTTGGCATTGCCTTTCTTTGGGATTCCAGTGAAAACTGACTTTTTCCAGTCCTGTGCCCACTGCTGAGTTTTCAAAATTTGCTGGCATTTAGTGCAGCACTTTCACAACATCATCTTTTAGGATCTGAAATAGCTCAGCTGGACTGCATCACCTCCACTAGCTTTATTCATAGTGATGCTTCCTAAGTGATGCCCACTTGACTTCCCATTCCAGGATGTCTGGCTTTAGGTAAGTGATCACACCATCATGGTTATCTAGGTCATGAAGATCTTTTTTGTGTATTTCTTCTGTGTATTCTTGCCACCTCTTCTTAATATCTTTTGCTTCTCTTAGGTCTACCATTTCTGTCCTTTATTGAGGCCATCTTTGCATGAAATGTTCCCTTGGTATCTCTGATTTTCTGAAGAGATCTCTAGTCTTTCCCATTCTGTTGTTTTCCTCTATTTTTTTTGCCTTGATCACTGAGGAAGGCTTTCTTATCTCTCCTTGCTATTCTTTGGAACTCTGAATTCAGATGGGTATGTCTTTCCGCTTCTCCTTTGCCTTTTGCTTCTCTTCTTTTCTCAGCTATTTGTACGCCCTCCTCAGTTAACCATTTTGCCTTTTTGTATTTCTATTTCTTGGGGATCATTTTGATCACCGCCTCCTGTACAATATTACAAACCTCCATCCATAGTTCTTCAGGCACTATGTCTATCAGATCTAAGCCCTTGAATCTTTGTGTCACCTCTACTGTATAGTCATAAGGGATTTGACTTAGGTCATACCTGAATGGTCTAATGGTTTTCCCTACTTCATTTTAAGCCTGAATTTTGCAATAATGAGTTCATGATCTGAGCCACAATTAGCTCCCAATCTTGTTTTTGCTAACCATATAGAGCTTCTCCATCTTCGGTTGCAAATAATATAATCAATCTGATTTCGGTACTGACCATCTGGTGATGTTGGTGTGTAGAGTTGTCTCTTGTGTTGCTGGAAGAAGGTGTTTGCTATGACCATTGTGTTCTCTTGGAAAAATTGTGTCTGCCCTGCTACATTTTGTACTCCAAGGCCAAACTTGCCTGTTACTCCAGATATCTCTTGACTTCTTACTTTTGCATTCCAATCCCCAATGATGAAAAGGATATCTTTTTTGGTGTTAGTTCTAGAAGGTCTTGTAGGTCTTCACAGAACCATTCAACTTCAGTTCTTTGGCATAAGTGGTTTAGGCATAGACTTGGATTACTTTGACACTGAATGGTTTGCCTTGGAAACGAACTGTGATAATTCTGTTATTTTTGGGACTGCACCCAAGTACTGCATTTTGGAGTCTTTTGTTGACTGTGAGGGCTACTCCATTTCTTCTAAGGGATTCTTTCCCACAGTCGTAGATATAATTGTCTCCTGAATTAAATTCACCCCTTCCTGTCCATTTTATTAGTTCACTGATTCCTAAAATGTCGATGTTCACTCTTGCCATCTTGTTCCTGTTTGACCACTTTCAATTTGCCTTGATTCATGGACCTAACATTTCAGGTTTCTATGCAATATTGTTCTTCAGTGCATCAGACTTTACTTTCAGCACCAGACACATCCACAACTGGGTTTTGTTTCTGCTTTGGCTCAGCTTCTTCCTTCCTTCTGGAGCCATTTCTCCTCTCTTCTTTAGTGCATAGTGGACAACTACCAACCTGGGGTGTTGATCTTTCAGTGTCATTTCTCTTTGCCTTTTCATATTGCTCATGGGGTTCTCGAGGCAAGAATACTGAAGTGGATTGCCATTCCCTTCTCCAGTGGACCACGTTTTGTCAGAACTCTCCACCATGAACTGTTTGTCTTGGGTGGCCCTACACAGCGTGGCTCCTAGTTTCATTGAGTTAGACAAGGCTGTGATCCATGTGATCAGTTTGGTTAGTTTTCTGTGACTGTGGTATTTGCTTTGACTCTTTTATGATGGATGAGGATAAGAGGCTTGTACAAGCTTCCTGATGGGAGGGACTGGTTGTGGGGAAACCTGGGCCTTATTCTGGTGAGCAAGGCCATTCTCAGTAAATCTTTAATTCAATTTTATGCTGATAGGTGGGGCTGTGTTCCCTTCCTGTAGTTTGGCCTGAGGCCAATCTATGGTAGGGGTAATGGTGACCTCCTTCAAAAGGCCTTGTGCCAGCATGCTCCCAGGACTGTTGTAGTCAGTGCCCCTGACCCCTCAACAGGCCACTGTCAACCCATGCGTCTGCTGGAGAGACACTCACAGGCAAGTCTGGCTCACTCTCTTGTGGTGTCACTGCTCCTTTCTCCTAGGTCCTGGTACTCACAAGGTTTTGTTTGTGTCCTCCAAGAGTTTTTGTTTCCCCAGTTCTGTGCAAGTTCTGTAATCAAATCCCACTGGCCTTCAAAGTCAAATTCCCTGGGGGTTCTCAGTTGCTTTGCTGGATCCCCAAGTTGGGAAATCTGCTGTGGGCCTAGAACTTTTTCAACAGTGCGAGAACTCCTTTGGTATAATTGTTCTGTAGTTTGTGGGTCGCCTACTCTGCAGCTCTCTGGTAGGGCTAATGGAGACCTTCTCCAGGAGGTGTGGCATAAGTCTCTAAGCTTAGTTTCTCTTACATAAAACTGAGCAATGCTACCTACCCTACAGATAATTGTGGTTATAACATATGACACATAGTGTTATTACACTACCATTTCACTTGAATTAATAATATATGTTGAGGACCAAATCACATCCCCTAAAATACAAAAGTATTCATTTCATAAAGCAGGTCCTCTATAAACTTTTTTTAGGGGGGAGGGGAACTTTTATGATCCCACAATAAGAGAAGATGCCATGGAAACAGCTTATTTTTTAAGTAGTGAAGAGTCACAAAAATAATTAGAAATATGTACTGTACATCTACCTAGTCTAGCATCCTACTAGATGGTCCAGCATGTAGAATTAACACTATTGAACACAAGCACTTTGCTGGGCTCAATAGACGCCTGATGAATGAATGTCGAACAACAAATTAATGAATTGGCTAACAAAGGCAGTGACTGAATTTTTAAGACACCTGAGTAAAACTTCTAAATTGCTGGAGGAAGTATTTCTTAGAGAAATCAATGCAAGGTAGTCACCAAGGTGAGAATCATATCAACCCATGTTACGAATCCAAGTCTGCCCCTTTTACTCTGTATCTGTGAGCAGCAGTTGGCACAATGCCTTAAACACACTAAGCCAGGTTAAGGATAATCCTCCTTCCACCCAACCCCAGACTCAACCTAGCTAAGGTCTTCTTTCACCTAAAGTTAATCTAGTAATTTGCTGGTGAATCTGAAATTATTTTAACTTTTATGACACATTACTAAAATACTCAAAATAATTCTTTCACAATTCTGTTATCAAGTCTCATTAATTCACATTCCTGTAGGCAACAGTTTGGATTACAGAATACTACTGATTGTTTTACACATTTACTATTACTATAACTGATGCACAATAAACAAAAGAACAGGGACATCCCTGGTGATCCAGCAGTTAATACTCCGCGCTTTCATTGAAGGGGTACAGGTTCCATCCCTGGTCAGGGAACTAAGATCCCACATGCTGTGCGGTGCAAACAAACAAAAAAATTATTTAACAAAGTAGTGTCCCATGAATATTTTCAAAAGGAAAACAATTGCTAGCATCTGACTAGCCATTTAGACTAAGAGTTGTCTTTACAGACAAATTTACCTTATTTACTTATCATAGCAACCTTTTGAAGTAAGGTTTATTATCATTGCATGTCATTTTAGAGTTGAGGCAACAAAGTTCAAAAAAGTTAAACAGATTGTCCAAGAATATATAACCAGGAAGTCACAGATCAGTTTCAAAACCCTGTGTTCTGTCATCTATCAGATCAAATCAGATGAGTCGCTCAGTCGTGTCCGACTCTTTGCGACCCCATGAATCGCAGCACACCAGGCCTCCCTGTCCATCACCAACTCCCAGAGTTCAGAGACTGACGTCCATCGAGTCAGTGATGCCATCCAGCCATCTCATCCTCTGTCGTCCCCTTCTCCTCCTGCCCCCAATCCCTCCCAGCATCAGAGTCTTTTCCAATGAGTCGACTCTTCGCATGAGGTGGCCAAAGTACTGGAGTTTCAGCTTTAGCATCATTCCTTCCAAAGAAATCCCAGGGCTGATCTCCTTCAAAATGGACTGGTTGGATCTCCTTGCAGTCCAAGGGACTCTCAAGAGTCTTCTCCAACACCACAGTTTAAAAGCATCGATTCTTCAGCACTCAGCCTTCTTCACAGTCCAACTCTCACATCCATACATGACCACAGGAAAAACCATAGCCTTGACTAGATGGACCTTTGTTGGCAAAGTAATGTCTCTGCTTTTGAATATGCTATCTAGGTTGGTCATAACTTTCCTTCCAAGGAGTAAGCGCCTTTTAATTTCATGGCTGCAATCACCATCTGCAGTGATTTTGGAGCCCCCATAAATAAAGTCTGACACTGTTTCCACTGTTCCCCCATCTATTTCCCATGAAGTGATGGGACCGAATGCCATGATCTTAATTTTCTGAACGTTGAGCTTTAAGCCAACTTTTTCACTCTCCACTTTTACTTTCATCAAGAGGCTTTTTAGTTCCTCTTCATTTTCTGCCGTAAGGGTGGGGTCATCTGCATATCTGAGGTTATTGATATTTCTCCCAGCAATCTTGATTCCAGCTTGTGCTTCATCCAGCCCAGCATTTCTCATGATGTACTCTGCATATAAGTTAAATAAACAGGGTAACAATATACAGCCTTGACGTACTCCTTTCCCTATTTGGAACCAGTCTGTTGTTCCATGTCCAGTTCTAACTGTTGCTTCCTGACCTGCATACAAATTTCTCAAGAGTCAGATTAGGTGGTCTGGTATTCCCATCTCTTTCAGAATTTCCCACAGTTGATTGTGATCCACACAGTCAAAGGCTTTGGCATAGTCAATAAAGCAGAAATGGATGTTTTTCTGGAACTCGTTTGCTTTTTCCATGATCCAGCGGATGTTGGCAATTTGATCTCTGGCTCCTCTGCCTTTTCTAAAACCAGCTTGAACATCAGGAAGTTCACGGTTCACGTATTGCTGAAGCCTGACTTGGAGAATTTTGAGCATTACTTTACTAGCATGTGAGATGAATCCAATTGTGCGATAGTTTGAGCATTCTTTGGCATTGCCTTTCTTTGGGATTGGAATGAAAACTGACCTTTTCCAGTCCTGTGGACACTGCTGAGTTTTCCAAATTTGCTGGTATATTGAGTGCAGCACTTTCACAGCATCATCTTTCAGGATTTGGAATAGCTCCACTGGAATTCTATCACCTCCACTAGCTTTGTTCATAGTGATGCTTTCTAAGGCCCACTTGACTTCACATTCTAGGATGTCTGGCTCTAGGTCAGTGATCACAGCATCGTGATTATCTGGGTCATGAAGATCTTTTTTGTACAGTTCTTCTGTGTATTCTTGCCATCTCCTTAATATCTTCTGCTTCTGTTAGGTCCATACCATTTCTGTCCTTTATCGAGCCCATCTTTGCATGAAATGTTCCTTTGATATCTCTGATTTTCTTGAAGAGATCTCTAGTCTTTCCCATTCTTTTGTTTTCCTCTATTTCTTTGCATTGATCACTGAGGAAGGCTTTCTTATCTCTTCTTGCTATTCTTTGGAACTCTGCATTCAGATGTTTATATCTTTCCTTTTCTCCTTTGCTTTTCAATTCTCTTCTTTTCATAGCTATTTGTCAGACCTCCCCAGACAGCCATTTTGCTTTTTTGCATTTCTTTTCCATGGGGATGGTCTTGATCCCTGTCTCCTGTACAATATCACGAACCTCATTCCATAGTTCATCAGGCACTCTATCTATCAGATCTAGGCCCTTAAATCTATTTCTCACTTCCACTGTATAATCATAAGGGATTTGATTTAGGTCATACCTGAATGGTCTAGTGGTTTTCCCTACTTTCTTCAATTTCAGTCTGAATTTGGCAATAAGGAGTTCATGATCTGAGCCACAGTCAGCTCCTGGTCTTGTTTTTGCTGACTGTATAGAGCTTCTCTATCTTTGGCTGCAAAGAATATAATCAATCTGATTTCGGTGTTGACCATCTGGTGATGTCCATGTATACCATTTAATAAAGCAATTAATTGAAGAGTGATTTGATGAAGTGCAAAGAGCACTAGATGAAGAGGAAGGAGATATCACAAATACACTGTGTGGTTGCAAGTATGTTATTCAACACTGCATACATCTGACAGGCAACTTAGCCAGCATGCACGCAGATCACCTGAACAAATGTCCTCACCCCAAAATAGGACCTCACCATAACCAATCTCAAAGTATTCTGGTGAAACTAAAATCAAAGTATGTAAAAGTAATTTGAAAATTTAAGACCACTATACTGGGAAAAATATATTAAAACATTATATCATTCTGATGATTAGGAATTTGACCTTTTAAATAGTATAGTCATTCCTCTTGAAGTTTTACTAAAAATCCTCATTTAGTTAGTAAAAACATTTTTCACAAATTACTCAAAAGATAAGCTCAACCTTTGTCTAGCTACAAATTTGTGACATTACACATACACTGGGAGAATAATTCATCATGAAGCTTATTTCAATATAAAACATATATAACTCTATCCCAGCATTTTAGTAACACTTACTTTGAAAAAAGAGTTTACTTTTAAGATCATTATGCAAATAACTTATAATTAACTTATCAACAGAAACTTCCTTCTCAAGTATATATTCAAATATATCCAAATCCTGCTTAATTGAAAATAGCCTATGTCAAATAGGCTTAATTCAGTGCAAAGTAGCTACTGCCTAAAATAGACCATATCTCAGAAAACTATATAATTATGTACCCTGGTGGATAAGATTAGAATTCAGATATCTTGAATAAAGAATGATCTTCTATTATCTAAATAGGTCATTCTCTTTAGCTAAGGGCAAAACTTCAGGAAAGGTGTACATGAAGTGATGAGAACAGACTTTCAAGCTAGCCAAATCAATCCTGAAGCCTAACAGGGTGACAGATGTCACAGTCAGATTGCCCTCATCATCTCAACTCAAATATCTTTTATATGGAAATGTCCTGATTTCCATATAATGTCCTATACATAGGATTAGGATAAAGAATATTGGACTAGAATAAGGAATGGTGGAATAGAAACTCTGAAAAGACCATTCCTTCATAAAAGCAATAATACAGGCAATAGTTGTCAAAGTCAACTTTTTCAGAAGTCTCAAAATTAATCAAAAGCTTACAACAAAGTGAGGGGCATTTATTCAATAAAATCTCTGGATCTCAGGAAAAACAGAAAGATTTGTGATGTTTCAACTTTCCCTATTCCCATTCTCCTCTCCTTAGCTCTGCAGTAAACTTAAAGACCAAAATCCCACAATTATAGTGGAAAAAACTAGCATCCTGAAGCTACTGGAAGGATGAGAACAGGGTTGGAATACATCAGAAGTACCACTTTCAGAGAAGTATAATTATTTAACTTGTCTAGTAATTAAAATACTCATTTATAGGGCTTTTCTTTATTTTACCTGGCTCAGAGTTTCCTCAGTAAAAATAGCCTTTTCCCCCAGAAAGCCTGTGGAAAACAGTAAGTGGCAATTGTTTAACATAACAGCTGCCTCAGGCAGCAGTAAGAGTTGGGGCAAAAAAAAAAAAAAGATGATGACCAAAAAACTTTAAAGGAAAATCTGGGGAACGAGATGGCCATTAAGGCCTTTGAATTTTGTATAATCTAGAATCTAGCAGGCCATGCCTGGGGTTACATACATTCTCAGGAAACATCTCAGAAAGCCCTAAACTCTCATCTCTAGCTAACCTTAAGGGTCTACACAAGCAGAAATTGAAAACTAAGGCACAGCTGTGAACTGCCTGCACACTGAAGGCACATTCCAAAATGTACGTCAAATTCTTCAGCAAATGCTGGGAGACTTCCTGGCTCTGAGCATTTAAAAAAATTTCTGTCCAATAATTAGTTGACCAATGAGAAAATTGAGTAGACTTTTTAATGACCACAAACAACAAAAAATACAGACTTTACAGAATTAGCTCAGGAAAATTACTAAGCAAATAGCAACAACAACCAACAACAAAAACAAACATTGGAGGAGGAGAGGAATCTGATTTTGAGTGGTGCCACATTATACTACTTAAAATATTCCATTTTCAACAAAACATTATAAGATGTATGAAGAAAGTATGCCTCATACACAGAAAAATATTCAATAGAAACTGTCTCTGAGGAAGTCCAGACATCAACCTTACTAGACAAAGATTTTAAATCAGGTATTTTAAATATTTTTTTTAAGAACTAAAGGAAGTCATATATAAATAACTAAAAAAGTAAGAGAATGATATTTCACCAAATATCAATATAGAGATTAGTTTTAAAAAATAAAGTCTGGAGGTGGAAATTAAAATAATAGGAATAAAAACATTTCCCAGAAATATTCAACAGCAGATGTGAGCAAGCAGAAAAAAGAACCTTCAGACCAGTCAGTTGAAACTGTTCCTCTCATCTGAGGATTAGATAGAAAAAAAGAAGAAAATAAAGGAGTAAATCAAGCCTGTGAACATACATTTAGTGGAAATTTCAGAAAGAAAAGAAATGAGAAGAAAGAATAGTTAAAGAAATAATGGCTGAAAATGCCCAAAATTTGATGAAAACTAAACTACACATTCAAAAAGTTCAACAAACTCCCAGCAAGATAAAAAAGCAAAGAGATTCATTCCTATAAACACCATAATCAAACATGCAAAAGACAAAGAGAAAATCTTAAAAGCAACAAGAGAGAAAAGATTCAAAGGATCTTCAATGAGATGAACAGCTGATTTCTCATCAGAAAATTATAGAGGTCAAAAGGCAGTAAGATGGCATGCTCAAAGTGGTGAAATAAAGACCGTGAACTAAGAATTCTCCTTCAAAATTAAGGAGAAATTAAGAGATTCCAAGACATACAAAAACCAAAAGAACCCCTCACTAGCAAATTTACCCTACAAGAAATACTAACTGAAGTCTTTCAGGCTGAAATGAAAAGACACCAGACAGCAATGCTGGACTACCAGTAAAGAGTCCGCATTTTTATTGCAGAGGGCACAGGTAGGATCCCTGGTCAGGGAACTAAGATCCCACAAGCCACACAGTGCAGCCTAAATAAATACATAAATAAATAGTCAATCCATTAAAAAAAAATCCACACAAAGCAATAAAGAACGTTGGTAAAAGTAACTACAGTTGACCCTCCGTATTCACTGCTTCTATACCCATGATTCACCAAACCATGGATCAAAAATATTCAAAGAAAATTCCATAAAGCTGCCAAAAGCAAAACTTGAATTTGTCACATACCAGCAACTATTTACATAGCAATCACATTGCATTAGGTATTATAAGTAATCAAGAGACGATTTAAAGTATACGGGAGGATGTGTATATTCTACAAGCAAATATCGTGCCATTTTATATGAGGGACTTGATTCACATATGTATTGGAACCAATTCCCCATAGATATCAAGGGACAAATGTACATAAATAAATGTAAAAGAAAATATAATGTATTTGTGTTTGTCTGTAACTTTTTTTCTCCTAACTGATTTAAAAGAAAACTACAAAAGCAATAATTATATCTGTGTTGATAGGCACATGATGTATAAAGATAAATTGTGTAATAATAACAACACAAAGGAGAGGGACGGAATGGAGCTCTATGAAGCAAAAATTTTGTATACTATTGGAATTAAGCTCGTGTTGACCTAAACTAGATTGTTCTAAATTAAGAGATCAATTATAATCCCATAGCAATCACTAAGAAAATAACTTTAAAATACTCAAATAAATGACACAGTAATTAAAATAATACTTTAGAAAACACATTTTTAACAAAAAAGAACAAGGCAATAATAAAGAAATATAAAAACAAAAAATATATAATATATACATAAGATAGTAAAACAACAGCCATAAATTCTATCAGTAATTACATGGAAATGGACTAACACTCCAATCAAAAGGAAGATACAGTTGAATAGGCTTTTTAACAATTGAACCAACAATATGCTATTTACAAAACATACATTTTATATTAAAAGACACAAATAGGTTGAAATTTAAGGATGGAAATAGTTATACCAGGCTCCTGCTGCTGCTGCTAAGTCACTTCAGTCATGTCTGACTCTGTGTGACCCCACAGACGGCAGCCCACCAGGCTCCCCCGTCCCTGGGATTCTCCAGGCAAGAACACTGGAATGGGTTGCCATTTCCTTTTCCAATGCATGAAAGTGAAAAGTGAAAGTAAAGTCGCTAACAGGTACCAAAAGAGTTGAAGTGCCTACACTAAAATCAAACAAAATAGAATTTAAGACAAAATTGTTACTAGAGAAAACAGAGAACATTATATAATGATCAAAAGGTCAATCCATCAAAAAGATATAATGAGTACAAATACACCCAACAACAGTCTTAAAATATATAAAGCAAAATTCAACACACTTGAAGGGAGAAACAGACAATTTATCTGAAAATGAGAGGCTTCAAACTCTCATTTTCAATAATAGAAGAACAAGACAGAGGAACAAGAAGGAAATAATATTTGAATGGCATTATAAACCAATACACCTAGAAAACATCAAGAGAACACTCAACAGCAGGAAAAAAAATACATTCTTCTCAAATACACATGGAACATTCTTCAGGGTAGACCATATGTTAGGTCATAAAATAAGTCTGAATAAATGTAAAGGGACAAAAATGACACAAAGTATGTTCTCTAATCACAGTGGGATGAAGTTGGGAAGACAGAGAGGGTAAATAAATGTATTTGTCAACCCCAATATATTATGTCTCTATATCTCATATTCTAAACTCAAGTTGCATTGAGTCCTACAGCATCTTCTTTTCTCTTTTGATTATTTTACTACAAATATGAACACTATTGCTGTGGGCAAGAATTCACCCTCTTCCTTTGGAGCTTCAGTAATGTCCAGGACCAGCCAAAGCCTCAGGATAGCAGCACATAAAAGTGGGTCTCTGGTGGAGACCTAATAACCATGCAAACCTGAGGGCTCTCAAGTACAACAATGTTCAGGAGTTTCAGCATTGAAACTAGGACACAAAAACAAATAATAAACCCTGAGGTTAGCAAGGAATTTCTAGTAACTAAGCCAAGAAGTGTACTTAAGAGCTTTCAGGCAATGAATTTTTTCTCTTTAGCCATCACTATGCAAAAGTAGACAAGGAAGTAGAATACCATGGCACTGAATATTTTCTCTATTCCTGCAAAATTATCAATTCTCTGCAAAGTTATCTGTCAATTATCTGCAAACTTTAAAAAATCTGTTCTTAGGACTACTGTTTACAGTATATAAAAAACTGGGGTAAAGATGGGCTATCTTTAAAAGCAGGAGTTAAAATGAGCTGTAAGAAATCAGGTTCATTTGGGATAAATTCATGAATATTCATATGGCAATTTCTAAGCAGTATTTAATACAAATAAGCTTGTAAAATAAGCCAGGTCTGTAACAGAAAAAGAGGCCTCATTTAACTTTCTGGATATATATTTGTGGCAGATAGACTGGGGATATCATTTGCACTCCTCCATGAAGCTTCACTACAAACAAAGCTAGTGGAGGTGATGGAATTCCAGTTGAAGTATTTCAAATCCTGAAAGATGATGCTATGAAAGTGCTGCACTCAATATGCCAGCAAATTTGGAGAACTCAGCAGTGGCCACAGGACTGGAAAAGGTCAGTTTTCATTCCAATCCCAAAGAAAGGCAATGCCAAAAAATGCTCAAACTACCACACAACTGCACTCATCTCACATGCTAGTAAAGTAATGCTCAAAATTCTCCAAGCCAGGCTTCAGCAATACATGAACCGTGAACTTCTAGATGTTCAAGCTGGTTTTAGAAAAGGCAGAGGAACCAGAGATCAAATTTCCAACATCTGCTGGATCATGGAAAAAGCAAGCGAGTTCCAGAAAAACATCCATTTCTGCTTTATTGACTATGCCAAAGCCTTTGACTGTGTGGATCACAATAAACTGTGGGAAATTCTGAAAGAGATGGGAATACCAGACCACCTGACCTGCCTCTTCAGAAGCCTGTATGCAGGTCAGGAAGCAACAGTTAGAACTGGACATGGAACAACAGACTGGTTCCAAATAGGAAAAGGAGTACATCAAGGCTGTATATTGTCACCCTGTTTATTTAACTTATATGCAGAGTACATCATGAGAAATGCTGGGCTGGATGAAGCACAAGCTGGAATCAAGATTGCTGGGAGAAATATCAATAACCTCAGGTACGCAGATGACACCACCCTTATGGTAGAAAGTGTAGAGGAACTAAAGAGCCTCTTGATGAAAGTGAAAGAGGAGAGTGAAAAAGTTGGCTTAAAGCTCAACATTCAGAAAACGAAGATCATGGCATCTGGTCCCATCACTTCATGGCAAATAGATGGGGAAACAATGGGAACAGTGGCTGACTTTATTCTGGGGGCTCCAAAATCACTGAAGATGGTGACTGCAGCCATGAAATTAAAAGACGCCTACTCCTTGGAAGGAAAGTTATGGCCAACCTAGATAGCATATTCAAAAGCAGAGACATTACTTCGTCAACAAAGGTTCATCTAGTCAAGGCTATGGTTTTTCCAGTGGTCATGTATGGATGTGAGAGTTGGCATATAAAGAAAGCTGAGTGCCAAAGAATTGATGCTTTTGAACTGTGGTGTTGGAGAAGACTCTTGAGAGTCCCTTGGACTGCAAGGAGATCCAACCAGTCCATCCTAAAGGAGATCAGTCCTGGGTGTTCATTAGAAGGACTGATGCTAAAGCTGAAACTCCAATACTTTGGCCATCTTATGAGAAGAGTTGACTCACTGGAAAAGACCCTGATGCTGGGAGGGATTGGGGGCAAGAGGAGAAGGGGACGACAGAGGATGAGATGGTTGGATGGCATCACCAACTCAATGGACATGTGTTTGGGTGGACTCTGGGAGTTGGTGATGTACCAGGAGGCCTGGCGTGCTGTGGTTCATGGGGTCGCAAAGAGTCAGACACCACTGAGCAACTGAACTGATGAAGTTTCAGCTGAAGTAAGTGTTGACTTCTCAAGGATATGACTGTGCTGCACTCTCTAGACTCCACGGATGGAAGTGCTATCTCTGTTCCATCAGATAGCCTGATCTTGTCTCTTCGGGACAAGAATGCTTATGAGACAGGTGTTTTAGTATCATTTTTATAACTAGATTCCAGCCCCAATCCATATTCTGGCTCTCCCAAGCCACTAATGCTGAAAGAGGAGTCCCAGTGATGTTCCCCATAGCCACCTGGAACTTCCACCCGCTTTGTTTCAAGCTCCAGTCTCAGGTATATAGGTTTAGACTATATTCCCCAGTTATTTTTCTTTTAGCATCTTAAATACAAAAGAGCTAACAACATTAATAATGGCTAATGTAAAGACTCTGGGAGTTGATGATAGACAGGGAGGCCTGGCATGCTGCGATTCATGGGGTCGCAGAGTCGGACACGACTGAGAGACTGAACTGAACTGAACTGAAAAGGGATCAATGGTAAAGAATTCTACTGCAAAGTAGGAGATGTGAATTGAATCCCTGGGTCAGGAAGATCCCCTAGAGAAGGAAATGGCAACCCACTCCAGTATTCTTGCCTGAAGAATCCCATGGACAGATGAGCCTGGCAGGCTATAGTACATGGGGTTGCAAAAGAGTTGGACACAACTTAGCAACTAAATAACAACAATTTAACTGATAATGAAATCAAGTCATGAGATTTTGTATTATCTTGAAACATACCCAAACTCTTGACATTTGAAACTAATTCCCTTTCATCTAATGAGCCACACACTCACCTTGAGGATCAACTTCTTTCGCTAGCTTCAACGCATCTGAGTTTGCAAGATCAGTGTTGGCTGGGGTAACAGCCAGAATCAGACAGTTCTCCCGTGTGATGAACTGCATAATCATTTCTCTGATCTGGTACTCAATATCTGGAGGCTGATCTCCCACGGGCACTTTAGTAATTCCGGGCAGGTCAATCAGGGTTAAATTTAACACTGTGGAAAGGGAAAAAAATGTCTTACATGTAACCGTCAATGCTGAAAGATATCAACAAGGCAGAATCATGTGTTATTTTCCTAGAAATGAAACAAGCTGAGCGTTATATAATGTGTATCTGAAGGGTTCCAACTCATGTGCATAGAATAAAACAGGATAGAATTCAAACTGGCCTTGCAAATTTTCTCTATTTTTATGATATGATTGTGCTAGGTCAAATGATCATTTTAACATAATTTAAGAAGCGCTGGTTTGCATACCTAATAGCTTTCTCAGAGAATTGCCATGTTTGTAACTAGGGGCCTATAATTCAAACACGGAACAATAAGAGAATATATTGTCTATCTTGTACTTCCCTTAAAATGGTGTAAAAATGCTCAGAGTAAGGTTTGTCCTTCCTTTTAAAAGCATTATGCATTATTAACAAAGTGTTAGCCACTTAGCCTGGGCTTCCCAGGTGGCTGAGTGGTAAGGAACATGCCTGCCAATGCAGGAGACATGGGTTCAAACCCTGGGTGGGGAAGATTCCCTGGAGAAGGACATGGCAACTCACTCCAGTATTCTTGTCTAAAAAATCCCATGGACAGAGGAGTCTGGTGGGCTACAGTCTATGGGGTCATAAAGGGTCAGACTCAACTTAGCGACTAAACAACAGCAACAAGTCGCTTAGCTTATTGGAAAGCAGTTAGTCATGAAGTTAGTGTGCAGCCTCTACAGCCAGACTCATGGAGCACCATTCTGGTGCTACTTACCAGGAAACTACTAAGTCAGTGACTCCAGCCCTGACCTGGCTATTGTTCTCTCTATACACAAAAGCTCCAAGTCCTCTTGCTGCTGCTGCTGCTGCTAAGTCGCTTCAGTCGTGTCCAACTACGTGCAACCCCGTAGACGGCAGCCCACCAGGCTCCCCCGTCCCTGGGATTCTCCAGGCAAGAACACTGGAGTGGGTTGCCATTTCCTTCTCCCCAAATCCTCTTGGGAAGTTGTAATTGAGCATTTCATGGTCCAATTTAAAAGCAACAGAACTGGGGAGAAGATTAGAGATGAAAATCTGTCCCACCAAAATCTTAGTCATTCTGGAGGCTGTTTATTCTGTATTACCCACCAAGAATTGGTTATCTAATTTATAAGTTTTTCTTGACAGTCTGGGGAGAAAAAATCACAGTTGATTCCTCAGGAAGAGAATAAATAAGAATATATAGGACTGAAAGAATATTCATTAAAGAAAACTCAACCATAGTACCAAGCACCTCTAAGATTTTTGCAAAAGCTGAAGATACTAAAAATATAAGTTTTCATGCATTCTTCTTTAGAATTCTAAAAGTTTAAAATATACATAAACAAAACTTTGTAAAATAATGTACTCAATTCTCTTTTACAAATTATCTCCTCCTGACTCCCATAAATAATTCTATGAGCTGTTTGGATTATATCATTTACTGAAGTACCTAAGCACAATCTTACACACCAAGATTTTTTGAGAGAAAAAAAACAATTATGTAAAGTTTAAAAATAAAATAAAATAAAATAAAAAATTCATTTTACATAAATAATGTATGTTAATTAACATACATAGTAAAAATTTTTGAGGACAAGAATTTGGAATTTTGTTATTTTACTTACCATGTGGGGAATAGACTCGTAAATTAATAGGTATGGAGGAAATGCCTTTATTCATTCCAGTTACTCGATCTGTTTCAGCTTCAATCTCATGGCGAACTTCATCAAAATCTGTAAATTTTTTTCCTTTGCAGTGTAGAAATTCAGCATATTCTATAAAAGACAAATTAATACAACCTAAAATTCAGGTACTCTTGCAGTAATTATAAGGAAACGATGCTTCTTTAATTACAAGTCAAAGTATCCAATATTGCCTCTTCAGCCATCATAATGAGAGAACATGGAGGTAACTAAAAAGCACAGTTAACACTTGAGAAATGTTAAACACAGTACAAATGCTAATGGTGCAGAATTGCTAATTTTCAGATTAGCAATTAACTATTAAAAGCAGTCTTTAAACTGCAAAGCCTATTAAATAAAGAGAATTTTGGCCCTCCAAATGATATAACAAATAACAGCAACCAATTCTCAAAGAAGTTAGAGCTGGGATATACAAAAAGCCTACTTACTAATCCTATTAGCATGTCCTTTCTGAATATCACCACTTTAACATGATGGATGCTAAACCTGGAATGTTAGGTCCATGAATCAAGTAATAGTAAAGAGGAGGTGGCAAGAGTGAACACTGACATCTTAGAAATCAGTGAACTAAAATGGATGGAAATCAGCGAATTTAATTCAGATTACCATTATATCTGGGCTTCCCTGGTGGCTCAGACAGTAAAGCGTCTGCCTGCAGTGCGGGAGACCTGGGTTCGATCCCTGGGTTGGGAAGATCCCCTGGAGAAGGAAATGGCAACCCACTCCAGTACTCTTGCCTGGAAAATTCCATGGACAGAGGAGCTTGGTGGACTATAGTCCATGGGGTCACAAAGAGTTGGACACAACTGAGTGACTTCACTTGTACTTTCACCATTATATCTACTACTGTGGGAAAGAATCTCTTAGGAGAAATGGAGCAGCCCTTATAGTCAACAAAAGAGTCTGAAATGCAGTACTTGAGTGCAGTCTCAAAAACAACAGAATGATCTTGGTTTGTTTCCAAGGCAAACCATTCAGCATCACAGTAATCCAAGTCTATGCCCCAACCGCTAATGCCAAAGAAGCTGAAGTCGATTTTATGAAGATCTCCTACAAGACCTTCTAGAACTAGCACCAAAAAAAAAAAAAAAAAAAAAGATGTCCTTTTCATCACAAGGGATTGGAATGCAAAAGTAGGAAGTCAAGATATACCTGGAGTAAAAAGGCAAGTTTGGCTTTGGAATATAAAATTAAGCAGGGCAAAGGCTAATAGAATTTTGTCAAGAAAACACACTGGTCCTAGCAAACACCCTCTCCAACAACACAGGAGACAACTCTTAACATGGACATCACCAGATGGTCAATACCGAAATCAGATGGATTATGTTCTTTGCAGCCAAAGACGAAGAAGCTCTATACAGTCAGCAAAAACAAGACCTGGAGCTGACTGTGACTCCAATCATGCACTCCTTATTGCAAAGTTCAGGCTTAATTTTAAGAAAATGGTGAAAACTACTAGGCCATTCAGGTATGACCTAAATCAAATCCCTTATGATTATACAGTGGACGGGACAAATAGATTCAAGGGATTAGATCTGGTAGACAGAATGCCTGAAGAACTATGGACTAAGATTCATAACATTGTAAAGGAGGTGGTGACCAAAACCATCCCCAAGAAAAAGAAATGCAAGGAGGCAAAATGATTGTCTGAGGAGGCCTTAGAAATGGCTGAGAAGAGAAGTGAAAGACAAGAGAGAATGAGAAAGATATACCCAAATGAATGCAGAGTCCCCGAGAATAGCAAGGAGAGATAAGGAAGCCTTCCTAAGTGAACAATGTTAAAAAAGAAAAGAAAAGAAAACAATAGAATGGGAAAAACTAGAGATCTCTTCAAGAAAGTTGGGAGCTATCAAGGGAATATTTCATGTAAGGATAGGGATGATAAAGGACAGAAACAGTAAGGACCTAACAGAAGCAGAAGAGACTAAGAAGAGGTGGCAAGAAGTTCTTCTATATAGAACTATACAGAAGAATATACAAGAAGGGTCTTAATTACCTGGAAAACCATGCTGGTGTGGTCACTCACCTAGAGCCAGACATCTTGGAGTATGAAGTCAAGTGGACCTTAGGAAACATTACTACAAACAAAGCTAGTAGAGGTGATGGAATTCCAGCTGAGCTATTTCAAATCCTAAAAGATGATGCTGTGAAAGTGCTGCATTCAATATGTTAGCAAATTTGGAAAACTCAGCAGTGGCCACAGGAGTGGAAAAGGTCAGTTTTCATTCCATTCCCAAAGAAGGGCAATGCCAAAGAATGTTCAAACCACTGTACAATTGCACTCATTTCACATGCTAGCAAAGTAACGCTCAAAATCCTTCAACCTAGGCTTCAGCAGCATGTGAAGCGAAAACTTTCAGATGTACAAGCTGGATTTAGAAAAGGCAGAGGAACCAGAGATCAAATTGGCAACATTTGCTGGATCACAGAGAAAGCAAGGAAAATTTCAGAAAAACATATACTCTGCTTCATTGACTATGCTAAAGCCTTTGTGTAAATCACAACTGGAAAATTTCTTAAAGACATGGGAATACCAGATCCCCTTACCTGTGTCCTGAGAAATCTGTATGCAGGTCAAGAAGCAACAGTTAGAACTTCACGAGAAACAATTGAATGGTTCAAAATTGGGAATGGAGTACATCAAGGCTGTGTATTGTCACCCTGCTTATTTAACTTCTATGCAGAGTACATCATGTGAAATGCCGGCTAGATGACTCACAAACTGTAATCAAGATTGCTGGAAGAAATATCAACAACCTAAGACATGCAGATGATACCACTCCAATGACAGAAGAAGAGAAACTAAAGAGCCTCTTGGTAAGGGTGAAAGAAGAGAGTGAAAAAGCTGGATTAAAACTCAACATTCAAAAAATGAAGATCATGGCATCCGGTTCCATTATGTCATGGCGAATAGAAGGGAGAAAAATGGAAACAGTGACATATTTTATATTCTTGGGCTCCAAAATCACTGCAGATGGTGGGGCATGAAATTAAAAGATGCCTGCTCTTTGGAAGAAAAGCTATGACAAACCTAGAGATTAGGATATTAAAAAGCAGAGACATCATTTTTCCAACAAAGATTCTTATAGTCCAAGCTATGCTTTTTCCAGAAGTCATGTACAGATGTGAGACTTGAACCATAAAGAAGGCTGAGCGCCAAAGAATCAATCCTTTTGAATTGTGGTGCTGGAAAAGACTCTTGAGAGTCCTTTGGACTGCAAGCAGATCAAACCAGTCAATTCTAAAGGAAATCAACCCTGAATATTCACTGGAAGGACAGATGCTTATGCTAAAGCTCCAATACTTTGGCCACCTGATGCAAAGAGCTGACTCACTGGGAAAGACTGAGGACAAAACAAAAAGGTAGTGACCAAGGATGAGATGGTTGGATGGCATCACCAACTCAATGATGTGAGTTAGAGCAAACTCAAGGAGATAGTGAAGAACAGGGAATCCTGGCGTGCTGCAGTCCATGGGGTCACAAAGAGTCAGAAGTGACCTAGTGAACGAGCAACAACATATGCTAAATTATGTAAATACAGCTTCAGAAAGCAAGAAGATTTAGAAACGATGTTTGTTTTACCCTTTAAAAGGAAATAATATATGAAATATTTTAGCTTTAAAATATACTATTCAAAATACCACATCCATTTCTGCAATTAAAAGATATTTTTCTCAAGAAAAAAGACAATATTACAAAGAAACTATTTATCTGCAATCTAAAAAAAAATAAATCACTATATGTAGGCAGAAGGAAAAACTCTAAAATAACTATATAAGAGAAAATTGGTTATTTTTTAAAATTTCAGTAGCATCTTAAAACTATTGTACTATCCCTTTCTCTATCTGCTTCCAAAGATATAGAGTAAATGATAAGCAACACAACTCAAAAGAAAAGGGAACTGATACTAGTAGACCTAAAAATGTTATAATTTTACAAGGTAACAAGTCTTAACAAATAGTTTAATTTCTCTAACAGCCAGCTGAAAAAAATGCTCCACCAAATGTAGACTAAGGCTAAAGTATCTTGGGCCCAGATATCTTGGGCTCAGCTGAGACAGTTATTGGTAGTCTTTCTACCATTACCACCATAAATATTTAACTTTCACCCACTACATTGCAAGGCCAATAGGGAGACAACTACAAGATGTGGTTTATGCCTCAACAGTGAAAGTATACACAACAATTAAGCTTCAGCAGGCTTCAGAGGTCTGGCCTGAAGAGATCACCACATCATTTGGCATCTTCTTTTACATGTTTACCCTCATAAGTGCTGTTTTTATAAGATTATAAATTCTTAGAAGTAGAAACTTTATTTTGGAGAAGGAAATGGCAACCCACTCCAGTGTTCTTGCCTGGAGAATCCCAGGGACGGTGGAGCCTGGTGGGCTGCCATCTATGGGGTCACACAGGGTCGGACACGACTGAAGCAACTTAGCAGCAACAGCAGTTAGCAGTAGCAGCAGAGACTTGATTTACTCATTCAGCGGCTAGGCCAGTACCAATGTAAAAGTTTAAGGATGAGTAGAAGATAAAACAATAAGAAAAGTAAAGAGGAACAATAAATGCCAGATTCTGAAAAACAAAGCTTAATAAGCAAAAGTGAGTCATAAATAATTTAGAAGAAACAGAACGGTACTTTCTCATAGCAAGGAGACAGAACTATTCAGTTCAACATAGCCTGTGGAAAATTCAAATTTGAGAACTTCTGCCTATCATAATTATTATGTTAATATAATTTTTTTCTAAAAGAAGCTTCTGGATCAAGGGCTACATTTTCAATTTCATTGCTAATCAATAATTCAAGTAACAGAAATGTGTTCCCGGCTGAGCCACGAGGGACGCTCAACACACTTGTGGCCACTAGATGGCGCCTATTTGCTTTCTCTTTAGGAAACTAAGACCCTTTCAGAAAGTTGTAAAATTAATGCAATTTTCAAATTAGATTTAAATTTACTCCTGGACTTCTGAAAATGCTTTTATCTTGGAATTCAGATACAGGAACTCCAACCTCTGTCTCTGGTTAGGTATGCTGCTGCTAAGTCACTTCAGTCGTGTCCGACTCTGTGCGACCCCATAGATGGCAGCCCACCAGGCTCCCCCGTCCCTGGGATTCTCCAGGCAGGAACACTGGAGTGGGTTGCCATTTCCTTCTCCAATGCATGAAAGTGAAAAGTGAAAGGGAAGTCGCTCAGTCGTGTCCGACTCTTAGCGACCCCCTGGACTGCAGCCTACCAGGCTCTTCCGTCCATGGGATTTTCCAGGCAAGAGTACTGGAGTGGGGTGCCATCACCTTCTCCGCTTGTTAGGTATAGGGTCCCACAAAGAGATTTAGGAATGTCAATATTTGTTTATTTATTTAACCAATATTTATTGAACTCCTACACCTTCTCAGGCACTATTTTAGAAAGCTGGCATATAGTAAACTGAAAAAAAAAGTCTCTAGCCTCATGAAGCTTAAATTCTAGTGAAATAAAACAGTAAACAATGTGTGTGTGCCAGATAAGTGCTATGGAGAAAACTGAATAAGGGGAATGTTAAACACTGGAGGAGGTTGCTTTGTTATGTGCAATCAAGGAATACTTCTCTGATATGATAAAGTGACATTTGAGCAAAGACTCAAGAAGCCATGCTTTACATAACAGGATCCCAGTAGACTGACTGATGCAGACTACACTTGGCATATCGGAGGAAAAGCAAGGAGGCCAACGTGCCTGGAGCACAAAGCATGGGGGAGAGGCAGCAGATGAGGTCAGAGCTATTGTACAGACCCAGACGATGTAGGACCTGTGGGCCATTTTAAGGACTTTGATTTTACTCTAAATGAATGTGAAAGCACTTGAAGCGTTTTGGATAGAAGGGAAACATGATGTGACCTAGGTTTTAAATAAAGAACTGTACTGCTGAGTTGAGAACAGACAATGAGGCATAAGAGAAGTAGCTGGCTATTAGAATAATAAAGGTGGGATTATTATCTCACCTGGGGGTGAGACCTGGGTGGGAGCAGTGGGAATGCTGAGAAGTGGTTATATTCTAATGAATTTTGAAGGAAAAACCAAAAGGATTTGCAGATGGATTAAATGAGGGGTATGAGAGAAAGAAAGAAGTTAAGAATAACTTTAAGGAGGTTGACCTCAGCAATTGGAAGAATTTTGAAATAGAAAGACTGAAAGAAAGGAAGATGTATGGAAGATGGGGTTAGGAATCAAGAATTCAGTTTGGCAACTCAATCAAAAAATGGGAAGATTTTCACAGACATTTCTCCAATGAAGATATTAAGATGGTCAAAAAGCACATGAAAACATGCTCAACATCACTAATTATCAGAGAAATGCAAATCAAAACTACAATGAGGTGTCTCCTCACACCAGTCAGAATCAGTCAGTTCAGTCGCTCAGTCATGTCCAACTCTTTGCGACCCCATGGACTGCAGCACACCACTTTCCTGTCCATCACCAGTCAGAATGGTCATCATCAAAAATCTACAAACAATAAAAAGATGGACAGGGTGTGGAGAAAAAGAACCCTTCTACACTGTTGGTGGGATTGTAAATTGGTGTAGCCACTATGGAGAAGAACAGTATGGAGATGCCTTAAAAAAAAACCTAAAAATAGTTGCCATATGATCCAGAAATCCTACTCCTGGGACATATATCCAGAAAAAAAGAAAAAAAACAAAACATAATTTGAAAAGATACATGTCCCTAATGTTCATAGCAGCACTGTTTACAATAACTGAGACATGAAAGTAACGTAAATGCCCATCAACAGAGGAATGGATAAAAAAATGTGGTACATATATACAATGGAATATTACTCAGCCATAAAAAGAAAGAAATAATGCCATTTGCAGCAACATAGATAGACCTAGAGATTATTATACTAAGTGAAGTAAGTCAGAGAAAAACAAATATCATATATTGCTCATATGTGGAATCTAACTTTTAAAAAGATACAAATGAACTTATCTATGAAACAAAAACAGACCCATAGATATTGAAAACAAACTTAGGATTACCAAAGGGGAAATATGGGAGTTGGGGGGCTAAGGAATAAGTCAGAAACTTGGGATGAACATACACATACCACTATATATTACTATATATAAGATATATAATCAATAAAAATCTACTATATAGCACAGGGAACTCTACTCAGCATTCTGTGATAACCTATATCAGAAAAGAATCTTAAAAAAGAATGAATATATGTATATGTTTAACCAGATCACTTTGCTGAACACCTGAAACTAACACAATATTGTTAATCAACTATAATCTAATAAAATAAAATTTAAAACTTCAGTTGGGGACCTACTAAGCTTGTGATGCCTGCTAAACATCACCCATGTGGACAAACAGAACCACCACCAATGGTTGGGAACCATGCAGCTGAAAGACACACAATTTTCATTGTCTCATCTGATAAGCGTGTATCTATCCTGAAATTTTTCCAGAAGATGGCAGTCAAGGGCTTGAGGAAATGGTGGCTTCTTTTATTCAGCACAAAAATGCCCTGGGGCTGGATATGTGAATCTTTTATCTAAGGAGAAGTCTAAGCTAGATAAGTCCAAGATAGATATAGATATATGTATTTGGAATTAAAAGTTAGGCAAGTGCATAAGATCGCTAGGTCACTAAATGAGAGACAGACAAGGAACAGATCAGAGCAGTGGACCCTGTATGTTGCAATATTTAGAGATCAGGAAATGGAGAATAAGCACGAGTGGTCAACATGATGTGGGATTAAAAAAAAAAAAGGAAAACCCTGAGAGAGAGGTGACCCAAAGCCACAAAAAGAAAGTATTTCATGAAAAGAGACCTTTCACTCCATCAAATACTGTCAACATGTCAGGTAAGATGAGAACCAAGAACAAATCATAAAATCAGGCAATTTGAGGGTCCTTCAGGATGTTGAAAAGGACTGTTGGAATGGAGTGGGTTGGGTGATAATCTGATTGGAATAGATTTTAGAATGACTTGGAGGAGAGGAAGTAGAGACTGGTTGTGGACAAATTGTTTAAGAAGTTGTGTTGTAAAGGAGAGGAAAAAAGTCAAAGGGCATCTGGAGAGGGTTATGAAGGGAAAGTTTTATAAAAGTGGGTAAACTAATAGCATGTTCCTAGGCTGATGCTCGGAGAAGGCAATGGCACCCCACTCCAGTACTTTTTCCTGGAAAATCCCATGGGTGGAGGAGCCTGGTAGGCTGCAGTCCATGGGGTCACTAAGAGTAGGACACGACTGAGCAACTTCACTTTCACTTTTCACTTTCATGCATTGGAGAAGGAAATGGCAACCTACTCCAGTGTTCTTGCCTGGAGAATCCCAGGGACGGGGGAGCCTGGTGGGCTGCCGTCTATGGGGTCGCACAGAGTCGGACACGACTGAAGCGACAGCAGCAGCAGCAGCAGCAGGCTGATGCTATTAATCCAGCCTTGAGGGAAAGCTGATGATGCAGAAGAAGGGACAAGTGCTAAAGCTATGTCTTAAGGAAGAGGGGATAGGAAGCACTAGAAAGGAACATGCTAGTTCATCCCATAGGAATCAAAAGGAAACAGAATAATGAGTATTGGTGGATGATACAAACAGGTAGAATTGATGGTGGTGGGAGTATGTGAAATTCAACAGGTGAGAGTGGGGATTTATCATTTTGTTGAGTCATTTTACACCTTTAAAAACCATTTCTGTATGTATTCTCACTGGTTAAACCCTACAAATACTATTATTTTTACCACAGTATACCACACACATACACAGTGATCCTAACTGACCTAATAGTAACCCTAGCAGGAATGTCAACTTGGGTCTCAACTACGTCCATCACTGGGATTCAGGCATGTCCAGCATATCAGAAAGACAAAAGGGGCAGAAACCACAAAATTCCTATTCCTATGGGTCTTAAAGAGCTTCCTGGGAAATAATTCAACCAATAGGATGGACAACTCAGGGAAAACCTAACCTAAATTGTCAGATGGGAGCTACCTGTAGTCCATCCTCTACCCAGGTCCAGAGACTCACAGGTCTATGTCCCCCTCATCTCTAATAGTACAGTGATAATTGTCAGACCACATATCCTACTTTCTTATTAGTAAAACACAGCAATCATAACTACAATTCACAATTCACAGCTATAGCATTATACTGTCATAAGCTGGGTCTTAACAGCAACAAGGTAAGCCAGTCTTATCATGGAATCCCAGCCCTCTAGCAAGCAGACTATAAATAGGTGGTCAGCAGAGGTGGCTTGTATGTTTTTGAACAATTGCCCGTAATTGCTATTGAAGAGGATCATCATTCAGCTTATCATCATACAAGTCCTAAATAAATCTTGATAAGCAATGCAGAATTTAAAGGTCACAGTTTTACTTCCCTGCTGTCTAAAGCACAATTATAAATGAAAATCTTGGAAAGGATTTTCACAAGAGCAATGAATCATTTACTATATTCACCTCTAAAGAAGAATGTTCACATGAGATGAAGGAAATTCTAACACCCAAGCCAAACTCTACAGAACAGTCTACACTAGCCAATCAACAGCTAGACTTTTAAAGAACTGGTAAATATGTATCTTCTGAGACTTTCATACTATCAAAAGTTAATATGTCTAAAGTTCTAACAAATCTCATCTTATGGTCCTGAGATAAATTGTCTCATAGAAAGGTAATTTCCAATGGCACAAGCTCTCTTGGCATGTTCTCAGCGTTGCTTTCATTCTAAATGCTTAGTAATCGGGCACACGGAATGATCTCTTTCTCAAACAATTCCAGGCTTCAGCCCAAATTCAGCCTGAATGGACAGTGATTAAATTTCTTGCTCCTATAAAGGATGAAGGTTATGTGCATACAGCCTATGTCCTAATCATGAATCCATGAAATTCTATTGTGTGTCAGTATAACCTATCTTCCTGAAATTCACAGTATGTTTTCAGTTTCAAAGAATAAGATTCTAGTTTTTAAAATCTTTCCTGTTTTCCCAGTGTTAAAAATAGCCTACATTTGAAGCAAAGGGAAAGATACCTTTTATATCAAAGAGTGATTTGGGAGGAAAAAGAGGATATTTTTTAAAAAAAATCAGAGCTATCACTCTATTTTTATTTCCCTATAAAACATTTTAGTACTGTCATTTCTGCTGACCATGAAAAACAAATTATGCTAGGATAAACAGCTGACAAATTGTTTGGGGGAAGGATGACATGGTTTGTGCCTGGGCAGCATTCCAATCATCTGTGAAAAGCACAGCATGACCATAAGAATTTAAATATTTCCAATATGCCCCTTCCATGGGGAAAAACACGCATATGTTTCAATTAATCAAGGTTAAGTAAAATGGAATAATTATGGAGCACAGGCATATCTCACCAATCTTTATTCTAAGAACTGGGGCTGTCCATACTTTAGCTGGAGTTCTGTTTCTAAAATGCTTTAATAGCAATGTTTTTAAGCATGGGGTTCCCATGAAAATGGAGTATATGGGACACAGAAACAGGAAATGGTTTTCAGTGCAACTAGCTGAATCCACTGGCTGTAAATACCACCTGGTAGGACTACATTTAAAAACATAGTCCCTTAAAGGCAGAGGCTACATTTGAGTCATCTTTGTTTCCCTGATGCCTATCATATTTAAAGAACACCTGTAGATTTCTTCCTTCTTCTGTAGAGAACTTCTCTTTGCATACCATTAAGCAATTTGGAAAAATGCTTCCAGCAAGCCTTCAAGTCATTCCAAATTGAAGCCAGGGGCCTAGAACTGTGGTTAAGTAAGAAACAAAGCAAGTTAGATATGAATTACACAGACCCAGATATAAAGCAGAAGTCAGTTGTGTCCTTCTTTTAGTAATTAAAAAAAAAAAAAAGGAAATCTAAAGAAGCACATTTCACCCGAGGAAGTCCAGTAGTGGGTGAAAGGTAGAGGTCTCAGTTAGAGGGTGAAGAATAATGGGGTAGAAACAAGAAGGGCCAAGATTTCGTAGCAGACTAAAGGTAGGTGCTAGGCAGGTCTCAGAGACCAGCTGCAGAGACTAGGGTTTAGGATCAGGGCTCTGGTACTCCTGAGGCAGAGAAGCTCAAAACAGAATTCCAGATCCAAGTGATCCAGACGGTCCAATCAAAAAACCAAGGTGAGAATTCAATCATGAAATGAGAGGTAGTCTTTCATAGCATACAAAGCCAAAGTCACTTACACTGACCTCAGGGCCAAGAGAGATTATTAAGTATTGTGTATGTTTTAGTTGCTCAGTCATGTCCAAGTCTTTTTGATCCCATGGCTGTAGCCCACCAAGCTCCTCTAGCCATGAAATTCTCCAGGCAAGAATATAGGCGTGGGTAGCCATTTCTTTCTCCCAGAGGATCTTCCCAACCCAGGGATCAAACCCAGGTCTCTTGCAATGCAAGCAGATTCTTTTCCATCTGACCCACCAGGGAAGTCCAAAAAATGAAAAACATGAAACCAAATAGAAAGCATATCAAGCACTTGGCCACAAACTGCAAAAACCTCAGCAGCATCTGACACGATTTTCCTCCTGTTCCTTGAAACATTGCCTTCCCCTTTTAACACCCACATCCCCTCCATCTCCTCCTATCTTCCACATCTCAATTATTGACACCAGCATTGAATCAGGTCACCAAATCAAAAAATAGAGGTTTTTTTTTTTTTTTTTTTTTACCCTTGCTCACCTTTCTCCCAAACATCTTCTCACTGCCTCCACTATGGCCATCCTCCTCCTAAGCGGACACCAACTCTTATCTGGACCACCATAAAAGCCTCCAACTGGTCTTCCTAATTCCACTCTGGGTCCACTGAATCCATTCTCTACATGGCAGCTAGAGAGATCTTTCTAAAACATATGTCAGATCATGTCTTTTCCCTTTTTAAAACTTTTTATTGGTTTTCCAGAGAAGTCAGAAATAGCCAAACTCCTCCCCCAGCCTACAAAGTCCTAGACAGTCTGATCCCTGTCTACCTCTATTGATAACACTATTTCTACCCTTTTTACTCCAAACCCTTGAGCTGCTAGGACTTCCCTGGTGATCCGGTGGTTAAGAATCTGCCTGCCAATGGAGGGGACACGTGTTCAATCCAGGAAGATCCCACATGATGCAGAGTAACTAAGCTGGAGTGCCACAACTTCTGAGCCCATGCTCTAGAGCACATGAACTGCAACTACTGAGTCTACACACTGCTACAGCTGAAGCTCTCACACACTAGAGCCTGTGCTTCACAAGAGAAGCCACCACAGTGAGAAGCACTGCAACTAGATAGCCCCCACCCGCTGCAACTAGAGAAAGCCTACACCCATCAACAAAGACTCAGCTACAGCCAAAACCAAAAATAAATAAACAGTTGAGCTTCAGTAGCCTTCTTCTGCTCTGCAAGCACACCAGGTCTGTTTCTACCCCAAGGCCTCTCTACAAGCACCTCCTCTTCTGGTATGCCCTTCACCCACATCATGGCATGCATAGCTCTATCCTGTCATTTACTTCTTATCTAAAATATCATCTCTAATTTAGACAGCCTTCCTTGATCAGACAAAGAAAAGTAGCAGCTCAGTCGCACTCCATCACATCATCTAATTTATGTTCTTCAGTACATAATCATTACTTGAAGATTTTGTTTTTTACTACCTGTCTGTACCCACTGGAATATAAGTTCTATGAAAACAGAAACATTATCTGCTGCACTCTTAGTACCTAAAACAGTGAATTGCATCTATTGGGCATTCAATATATATATATTTTTTTTAATTAAATAACAAATGAGTAAATGAGTGAATGAATCAAAAAATAAACACTAGTGGACACTTGAGGTTTGTGGGTATTGAGAAGAAAATGATATTAAATATGGCTTTTGACATACTAAATTTTATACCTTTGAAATATCCAAGTAAAGTTTCAAGGGCTCAGCTAGAAATATGCGTTTGGAGTTTAGCCCAGGAGCTATAAATATGAGAGTCCTAGGTGCAGGAGTTGTAACTGAAGACATAGAAGAGATTGCCGAAGGCAGAATACAAAATGACAGAGAAAGGAGCCTTGGGTAGATGCAAACTTTAAAGACCAGGTAAAAGATAATGCATCAGCAAGAGAGAGAGAGTGGCCAAAGAGAGAACAAAAACCAGGAGTATTTGGCATCATGGAAACCAAAAGGATAGTGTATGTTTTAAGGAAAGAATAAGCAACAGTGTTAAAAACCTCTTGAAAGGGCGAGGTATTAATAAATACTAGCAAGTGACTAATGGCATTTATAGAAACTGAGTATGTATCCTATAGTTTCTTGTATCCTTAAACAATGTTCTATACATAATTGAAATATTTCTTGTTATTTCAAAGGGTTTTGCTATAGGCTATTTTGTTAAAAATCTTTTTCCTTTGTTTTTTTTATTGTCTCTTCCTTTACATCAGGTTTATATCTGTCAGTTCTTACTGTTGACATCTGTTTTTAAGCCATATTCCCATTCTACCTTGCAGCTTTATATTTAATTCTAAACTGAGAAGTCCAATAACCTAGTGTGTATGGTCTGAGTCTACACTGAGATGGAAAATGCCCAGAGTAAGGCCACACTGCAAAAATGAGCTTTAGATCATAGATTTCGTAATATTAATTTTGACTGCCCAAGACTCTTCTTGCTTCCTTCTGATAATCAGCTAAGAAACTGAAAAGAGGTTTCCAAATAAGTGAGTTATTACAGTATTATTAAAGAGTAATTAAATGTACAATTTCACAAACAGCAAATGTTTCAACATTATTTCTTGTTTTAAGAAGAAAAAAGGCAAGGTGATTTGCCAAGTAAAAATCTATAATTAAAAGTGATATCACTAGACTTTGTCATGAAAGTTCAAGTAATCGGATTGCTATAAAAAAAATACAACAGAAAATCTAGTATTTGCAAAATGAAAAATTTCCCCACAGAATCTTAAACACAGAAATGAAGTTTATAAATAAAATTTAAGTAGTAATCATATAAGAACAAGTATATAAATGTGTGTGTACATATGTAAATATGCAACTAAAAAATTCTCAAAATATCGAATTAAATGTTGCTGGAAAGATTTGAAGTTTGACAAAAATTTATTTTCTCTAAGTGTGAGCTTCTACACACAATTTGTCAGCAATACCATTCCATCAAAATATTTTAACAATATCTTAGTATATTTGGTAAGCTTCTCAAATGTCTTCATGACAAATTCCTGAAGGTGATTGTTAGAAACAAAGTCAACTCAACTTTTGTATACAGTGAAAGGTATAAATAGAAGTTCAGTATTTACATATGAATATGCCACTTTTCCAAAACTGTTGAAAATACTACCTTTTCTCTATTGAATTGCCTTTCTGCTTTTATTAAAAATCAATTATTTATAGACCTGTAGGTCTATTTTTTTACCTCTCTTCTGTTCCACTGGTCTATTTGTCCATATTTATATCAAGGCCATGCCATCTTTTTTTTTTTTCCTATGACAAGTCTGTTATTTTTTCCATTCATAAAGTAATTAAATATAAATTGTCCCTTTACTGTAACATACTCTATAGAAAGTTGAAACACACACAACACACCATGTACCCCTCACATTCGGTATTCACTGTCTGAAAATGCCGTGGAGATAGTTCCACAGTGGATAATATAGACATGTGGAGCATTTACTTCCTGTGTTTATTGTTTTTTCTTAATTAATTTATATATTTTAATTGGAGGCTAATTATTTTACAATATTGTAGTGGTTTTTGCCATACAATGAGATGAATCAGCCATGGGTGTACATGTGTTCCCCATCCTGAACCTCCCTCCCACCTCCCTCCCTATCCCATCCCTCAAGGTCATCCCAATGCACCACCCCTGAGAACCCTGTCTCATGCTTCGAACCTAAACTGGTGATCTATTTTACATATGGTAATATACATGTTTCAATGCTATTCTCTCAAATCATCCCACCCTCGCCTTCTCCCACAGAGTCCAAAAGACTGTTCTTTACATCTGTGTCTCTTTCACTGTCTCACATTTAGCATCATTGTTACCATCTTTCTAAATTCCATATATATGCGTTGATATATTGTATTGGTATTTTTCTTTCTGATTTACTTCACTCTGTGTAATAGGCTCCAGTTTCATCCACTTCATTAGAACTGATTCAAATGCATTATTTTTATTAGCTGAGTAATATTTCATTGTGTACATGTACCATGGCTTTCTTATCCATTCATCTGCTGATGGACATCTAGGCTGCTTCCATGTCCTAGCTATTGTAAACAGTGCTGCAATGAACATTGGGGTACATGTGTCTCTTTCAATTCTGGTTTCCTCGGTGTGTATGCCCAGCAGCAGGATTGCTGGGCTGTATAATGCCATACTATCTGCAACATTGTAGCTTTGTAACAAGTCTTAAAATCAGGTAGTGTTCATTCTCTAAACTTGTTTTATTTTAAAGTTATTTTAGCTATTCTGGATCCTGTGCATTTCCTAGGAATTTTAGAATCAATTTTTCAATCTCTACAAAACAATTTAATTGTTTAAACTTTATCTACTGCATTTTTTACAATATTACTAACAAAAAAAAATTTGTCCTCTAGCCCAAATTTGCATATACACACACACAAACACACACAGCATGTTTAGCTAAAAGCATAAGTATTTTTCTATGAATGCCTGTTCTGCCAGATATATTAAATTTTATTATAAATGAGAGGTACATCACCTCTAAACTCTGTCTCACTAGAACAAATCACTTCAGTGCTGTAGAGAGTCATACAAAAATATTTATTGTCAACTATGGCCCAAGCAGTAAGCAGTTAGAGTCAGTATGGTATAGCTTGGTTATGAGAGCAGATATTTTTGCCACAAAAGTCAGAACAAATGAAAAACTGTGAATATATGAAAGTTCTTGGGCATAATATTCAAAACTCACTGCATAAAACTAAAATGCAAAGTAACCCTTCTGATAAGATGCCTTTGCTTCATAAATTGCAAAAATTATTATATGACTCAAACAATAGAGCCAATCCAACCATTTTGAAAACTTAAAAAGAGGAGGAAAGAGGGAGGGAGAGAACTATAAATTGCTCCTAGTATGAAGAAAACTCAAGTAATAGAACTGGTCAATTAGTGTCTGAATTATCTAAATGGAGATAAACACGTTTAAAATATTTTAAAGGTCCCCTTAAATAATTTTTTATTTAATTCCAAAGGATACCCATAAGCACTTAGCAAAAGTCAATGCATTATGTGGTCAGTTTAAACAATGTTAAAAGAAAGGTACCTATAAAGAAAAACAAAGTTTTCATCTGAAACTCAGTAGCTATGGCTTTTCCAACTCAATTTGCCTATGAATTAATGTTCAGCTCCAACAGTCACCAATTATCTCAACACATGGAAGTAATTCATCACTTTTGCAAAATAGATGAAATTATAAGATTGAAAAAAGCATAATCAGTAAAAAAAAGAGAGAGGGAGAGAGAGAAGTCACCTTGCTGGAAAAACAAGTGCACTTATTTAGAGGGTCCTCAGATATGACTGTATCACATGGGTCACAATGAAGAGCATAACCTCAATAACAATGTGTTAATTATTCGATCATCCAAATGTGCCATCATACTAAAACCTGATTTGAAAATATACTCCATTACTTGATAACTCTTCTTAGTAATTTCATAACATTAGAAGAGTCCACACAAAGTATCTGCATCCTTTCTCTTTCAACAACAAAATCTGTATGTAAATCATTGCTAAAGTAGGTTTCCCCTTGTTAATCTTCCTGCAGAGTCTGTCATGCTGTAGCCAAGAACATGAGTGTTTAAGACTCTGGAAACAGACCTGAGTTTAAAGCTTCTCCATTTCATTATCTCATGCCTTGGAAAGTCATTCACCTTGCCTGACCCCCAGTTCCCTCCTCTCTAAATGGTACCTCATTCATGGGTTGCTATGAGGTCAAGGGCATGGCCCTGTCTGCCCCTTTCATAAAAGTTTCATAAAAGTTCTCCCAGTGACTAGTTATATAGTGTCAACAAATTTATATTACATAAAGAATACATTATATACATTTACACATACATATAAAAAATGAATGAAAGCATTTAACATATATAGTAAGCCCTTAATTTTAGAATAACCAAAGATCATCAAAAAATCTACAAACCATAAATGCTAAAGAGGGTGTGGAGAAAAGGGAACCCTCCAACACTGTTGTTTGGAATGTAAATTGGTACAGCCACTATAGAGAACAGTATGGAAGTTCCTTAAAAAACTAAAAATAGAGCAACCACATGATCTTACAATCCCACTTTAGGGTATGTACCTCATGTGTGTGTGGGTGTGTGTGTATGTGTGTTAGTCACTCAGTTGTGTCCAGCTCTTTGCAACCCCATGGACTGTAGCCCACCAGGGTTCTCTGTCCATGGAATTCTCTAGGCAAGAATACTAGAGTGGGTAGTCATTCCCTTCTCCAGGGGGTCTTCCCCACCCAGGAATTGAACCCGAGTCTCTTGCATTGCAGGCAGATTCTTTATCACTTGAGCCACCAGGGAAACCCGGGGAAAATCATGATTCTAAAAGATACATGCACCCAGTGTTCACTGTGGCACTATTTGCAATAGCCAGAAGATGGAAGCAACCTAAATGTCCATCAACAGAGGTATGGACAAAGAAGATGTGATACATTTACAGAATGAAATATCACTCAGTCATAAAAAAAGAATATAGTAATGTCATCTGCAGCAACATGGATGAATCTAGAGATTATCATAATGAATGAAGTAAGTCAGAGAAGGAGAAATATATATGATATCGCTTATATGTGGAATCTTTAAAAATGGTACAAATGAACTTATTTACAAAAGAGAAGAATTACAGATGAAGAAAATAATCTTATGGTTACTGGGGGAAAGGGAGGCAGGGATAAATTGGGAGATTGGGATTGACATATACCCACTACTATATATAAAATAGATGATAAGGACCAACTTGATACCACAAGTAATTCTTCTCAATACCCTGTGATGAACTATATGGGAAAAAAGTTTTTAAAAGAGTGGATGTATTTATAGGTATAACTGATTCACTTTGCTGTACAGCAAAAAGTAACACAACACTGTAAATCCAAAAAAACCCACAAATAACCAAAGAAATTTTAGGCAAATATGTAATAGCTAATTTAGACAGCAATGGTCTTGGTTTCAGAGAGGATAAATAGGTTGCCTGAGGTCACACAGCCAGGAGGTAGCAGTTCAGAATTTAAATTCAGACATTCTGAGCCCGGAGGACGATCGGTTAACCAAATCCTACACTGATTGCTTCTCACTACTTTAAGCTCTCCCCTCTTAAGAGCATCCAATACTCAGCCTTTCACAGTTTCCTTGTTCCCCACAGTTCCTTCTTTCCACCTGCCACCCACCTATGTGCACATTTCTCAAAGTCCAGGAATCAAACGTGCTACTCTCTCTATTTGGTTCATGTTTCTGGAAGCTCAGGAACCTTTCCCCACTAACAAGTACAAACATATATACACAAGATTTTCAGTATAATCTCAGGGTATCCACAGATAACTCAGCAGTACACTCTTCCTCACAAAAATATGTGTTTAAAGCACCTAGTATACTGACTTCGGCAAACACTCAACAGACAGTTTGGACCATGACTATAATAGGTGTCTATCAAAATACTACCTAACAAGGTCCTACTCAAAGATCATTTCCACCAAAAACTTCCTTTGGTCACTCCACTAATTGTGAGGAATATTTTTCTCCTCTGTGAATGTACAACTCATGCAATTTTACTGGTAGAAAGAAACTTAAAGATTCTCAGTCCAAAGTAACACGTTTTAAAATATTCATATAATATGTATTACACATTCTACAGCATAGAACTATTTGTTTATACGTTTCATCTCTAATGCTATAAGGAAAGTGCTAAGAAAGTGCTAAAGAAAGTGCTTAACACTCCTTAAAGATATAGGAATGATTAAAAAACAAATGAGTGAATGAATGAATAATTCCAAATCAAAACTGAATTACTATTCAGTATTTTTCAAAAACACATGAGGCCTAGAATGTCTCTTTCAGCATTTAAAATCACCAGTATTTTTTTCTCATTCAGTGTGAATCAACAGTATGGAGCAAAATCTTTTTCTCGGCAGATCTCTTTAGAATCAATTTATGAGCTATCTCCTCTCGCTTTTGGTCTAAAAAGTTATAGACAAAAGTTCTGGATAAGATGCTTGAGAGTATGTTATTACTCTCTGGAATTCATTTTAGTGAGAAATTTAATATCACAAAAATATTATATTTTCAGTCTTCCAAAAACCTGTGCTTTTGTGATGAGGGTTTTTATTTCCTTAGTGAGCAAGGCTTCAATTACACATTATGCTTCTGGGTGACAGAAATGAGACTGTTTTCCGTTCTGTAATATAATATAATCCTTTCAACTGGCAGTTGAGTTTCTGGCAAAAAATCCACTTATTAAGCAACTTCTACTATAGACAACAAAAACTGATAAGCTATAATTCACAATCTTGAAGAACTTACCCAAGTTGGAGAAAGAACACAAATTTGTGAAAATTAAGCACAAGATTTAAATAAAATTCCAGGATAGAAAACACTATCATGAGTAATTGACAAATAAATGGTGTACCTTAGTGCCATGTGGATTTAGAAAGGGTGGGGGTCTTTTTAAGCTGTGGTAGATTTATGGAAAGAGTTGGGTGCAAATATAGGAGAATAAGTAGAATTGAGGGAAAGCCAAGAAGAGAAAAGAGAACATTTAAAACTATAAATGATAACAAAAGCATCAAAGTGAAAAAGAAAAAGGGAGTTGGGGATAAAACAGCTGGGAAAATAATAACAAATACCCAATTTTAAAATACATATTTGAGCGACTCCCCTGGTGGCACAGTAGTTAAGACTCTGAGCTTCCACTGAAGAGGGCATGGGTTCAAACCAATATAAAAATTTATTTGGGGATGAATGAATGAAAGCATAAAGCATTTATGAAGGAGTATAGAAGACAAAAAACACCCCTTTTTGTGGGAAGATGTGAAATGAGGTGATGCACACAAAGCATTTGATGGTGTCCATTCCATACTACAAATGTAAAAACTGTCAGCTATTATTATGATTATTATTTATTTATGCACTCATCTCACACGCTAGTAAAGTAATGCTCAAATTCTCCAAGCCAGGCTTCAGCAATATGTGAACCGTGAACTTCCTGATGTTCAAGCTGGTTTTAGAAAAGGCAGAGGAACCAGAGATCAAATTGCCAACATCCGCTGGATCATGGAAAAAGCAAGAGAGTTCCAGAAAAGCATCTATTTCTGCTTTATTGACTATGCCAAAGCCTTTGACTGTGTGGATCACAATCAACTGTGGAAAATTCTTCAAGAGATGGGAATACCAGACCACCTGATCTGCCTCTTGAGAAATTTGTATGCAGGTCAGGAAGCAATGGTTAGAACTGGACATGGAACAACAGACTGGTTCCAAATAGGAAAAGGAGTTCGTCAAGGCTGTATATTGTCACCCTGTTTATTTAACTTATATGCAGAGTACATCATGAGAAACACTGGACTGGAAGAAACACAGGCTAGAATCAAGATTGCTGGGAGAAATATCAATAATCTCAGATATGCAGATGACACCACCCTTATGGCAGAAAGTGAAGAGGAACTAAAAGCCTCTTGATGAAAGTGAAAGTGGAGAGTGAAAAAGTTGGCTTAAAGCTCAACATTCAGAAAACGAAGATCATGGCATCCGGTCCCATCACTTCATGGGAAATAGATGGGGAAACAGTGGAAACAGTGTCAGACTTTATTTTTCTGGGCTCCAAAATCACTACAGATGGTGACTGCAGCCATGAAATTAAAGACGCTTACTCCTTGGAAGGAAAGTTATGACCAACCTAGATAGCATATTCAAAAGCAGAGACATTACTTTGCCAACAAAGGTTCGTCTAGTCAAGGCTATGGTTTTTCCTGTGGTCATGTATGGATGTGAGAGTTGGACTGTGAAGAAGGCTGAGCACCGAAGAATCGATGCTTTTAAACTGTGGTGTTGGAGAAGACTCTTGAGAGTCCCTTGGACTGCAAGGAGATCCAACCAGTCCATTCTGAAGGAGATCAGCCCTGGGATTTGTTTGGAAGGAATGATGCTAAAGCTGAAACTCCAGTACTTTGGCCATTGGAAAAGACTCTGATGCTGGGAGGGATTGGGGGCAGGAGGAGAAGGGGATGACAGAGGATGAGATGGCTGGATGGCATCACTGACTCGATGGACGTGAGTCTCGGTGAACTCCAGGAGTTGGTGATGGACAGGGAGGCCTGGCGTGCTGCGATTCATGGGGTCGCAAAGAGTCGGACACAACTAAGCGACTCATCTGACCTGATGATCAACATAAAGTCATAAAACGGCTAAAATTTGATATGCTCTTCATTTGATTTTTATGACCTGTTGAGGAAAGAAGTTTCCACAGAAAACAAACTGAATTCTGGTAAAAGCTACTGGGTTCTTCATTTACATCCTCAAAGAAGATATTAAAGAACAATTGAGAGCCACTGACAAGCACTAACCAGTGAAAAGTTAGAGAAGATAGTTGTGGACATGACACCATATATATATATATAAATAAATAATATATATACACATACACATATATTGCTCTCCGTAGTCCTAATAGTGATTTTTTATTATAACCCATCATAAGCCTTAAAAGCTGAGTTAGAATGCTGTACCTGTGTGAGACGGAAATGCACTGCCTAGAAAAATTCATACTTACCCCCAAAGAGAATTTGGAGGTATATGACATATCTGTTGCATAAGTCAGGACATAAATTAACACAGATTCACTCCTGTTAATACCTACAATGATCCTGGGAAACAGGTATTATTATCCCAGTTAAACTGTAACTTTTGAACCTTGGAATAAATTAAATGGCTGAGAATCATACATCAAGCTTTGATTCACAGACAGACACATTATCTCATGTTAATACCCACAACAACCTTGAAAGTAGGTAGTATCCTGAGTGAACTGTAACTTCTTTGTATTTCGATTTCTACTACATAAAATGGGATTAATGATAGCACCAGCTACCCCATAGGATTGTTGTACAGATAAGTCAATATATGTAAAGCACTTAGACAAGTACCTGTTAACCATGTACATACTAAGTGCCATATAAATGTAGCCAGTAAAATCATGATTATAATAATAATTCTTTATTATTTCTGTGTAACCAGAAATGCCACTTTCCTCCATCAAAGCTGTATGGCTCAAGATGCAAGCAAAATCTGAGACAAGTCCCTAATAGCACCAGTTACAACCACCAAAGTTCACACTTGGACAATATAACATAATCTTGCATTTAGTACTTCAAATTTACCTTGATACAGTAATCATTCATGTGTTTCAATAGAAAAATTAAACCGTTCTGAGTTTCATGATCACAGAAACATGTTCATTAGAAGCCTCCACAGCAGAGAAAGTCTTCTAAATTAACAATAGAATATTTTGCACATGTTTAGCACATGGACAGAGAAGCCTGGCGTGCTATAGTCCATGGGGTTGCAAAGAGTCAGACACAACTTAACGACTGAAGAACAACAAGCATATGTATAATGTTCAAAGCACCTTCAAGTGCATTGTCATTCAGTCTTCAAAACGATTTTATGGAAACTGATTATCAAAAAGCTTAAGTGATTTCCTTACAAAGTCACAAAACCAAAAAAAAATGGTGTAATTACAAGACCTGGGGTTATTTCATTCTGGCTTCTAGTTCATTCCACCATACCAAGTTGCTGTAAGCTCATGAAAGAGTACTGTAATTACACTGGAAACCTTCAGGTATTAGATCAATACCATAGGAAGAAATGATATAAGATATGCTCCAGATATGACTTTTGATACCTCTTGGGCTCCTCCAATGCTCCCCTAAATATAATAATAAAATGATGAGATTAACAAGCATTTGCAAAGAGATTTCTTTAAAGAAATTAGTGACCAAACTCTCAGGTCCCACTTCCTTGCCATGAGGGGCAGGGTGGGGAGATGCCCTCTTCCATATCTCACACTTAGTGAAAGACCTTTCCAAAACCTAGCACCTGGCCAGGCTTGGGAGAGCTCAAGCCTGTGGTCAGTAGACTATCCAGGTTGCACAGCCTCAGCAACAGGGCAAAGGACAGGATGCCTGAGCATCTCCCATGGACCAGTTGTGGCCACATGGGGAAAGCAGCAGGCCTAGGGACATTTTAATGTTGTTCAGGAGAGCCACTTGAGAGGGCAAGGACTCCAACAGGGAGTGTCTGGGTGGACTAGATGGTCAGAAAAACAAGTGACTTCTTTCTCCAAAGGGCACCATAATGGAGGTTCTCAAGGAATAGAAATCATTGAGGGGACCAAGTGAGAGGAGGCCTTTCTGCCCCGCTTTTGTCCCTTTATTCAACTCTCACTGATTACACTTAAAATAGCACATACTCCAAAATACAAAGTATACTTTTTAATTATGTGACACAATACCATGAATCAAAGGATCCTTAATAAAAGAAACAGCTTTGAAAAAATCTCTTTTATACTTTAGAGGTTCGGTTTATGTGTGATAAGATACATATAATATAAAATTTATCATTTTAATCACTTTTCAAAAATAAACTTTATTTTTTAGAGCAGTTTTTGGTTCACAGAAAATTAAGTGGAAAATACGAGATGTTTCCCTATACTTCTCGTCCTCACATACACACAACTTCCTTCAATATCAACACCTCCCCCCACCCAGAGTGGTACATTGGTTACAATCAATGAATCTGCACTAGCTCATTACAATCACTCAGAGTCCATAGTTTACATTAGGATCACACTCGGTTGTGTCCATCCTATGGATCTGGACAATGTATGATGATGACATGTATCCATCATGACAGTATCACACAGATTAGTTTCACTACTCAAAAAATCCTGTGTTCTGCCTATATTCATCCCTCCCTCCCCACAACCCTTGGCAATCACCGATCTTTTACTCTCTCCATAGTTTTGCCTTTTCCAGAAGTTATAGTTAAAAATAGCATGTTTATAGTAAATATAGTATATTTATAGTTAAACCATCCCCACGGAAAACAAATGCAAAAAAGCAAAATGGCTGTCTGGGATGGCCTTACAAATAGCTGAAAAGAAGAGAAGCGAAAAGCAAAGGAGAAAAGGAAAGATATAAGCATCTGAATGCAGAGTTCCAAAGAATAGCAAGAAGAGATAAGAAAGCCTTCCTCAGTGATCAATGCAAAGAAATAGAGGAAAACAACAGAATGGGAAAGACTAGAGATCTCTTCAAGAAAATCAGAGATACCAAAGGAACATTTCATGCAAAGATGGGCTCGAAAAAGGACAGAAATGGTATGGACCTAACAGAAGCAGAAGATATTAAGAAGAGATGGCAAGAATACACAGAAGAACTGTACAAAAAAGATCTTCACGACCCAGATAATCATGATGGTGTGATCACTCACCTAGAGCCAGACATCCTGAAATGTGAAGTCAAGTGGGCCTTAGAAAGCATCACTACGAACAAAGCTAGTGGAGGTGATGGAATTCCAGTGGAGCTACTCCAAATCCTGAAAGATGATGCTGTGAAAGTGCTGCACTCAATATGCCAGCAAATTTGGAAAACTCAGCAGTGGCCACAGGACTGGAAAAGGTCAGTTTTCATTCCAATCCCAAAGAAAGGCAATGCCAAAGAATGCTCAAACTACCGCACAATTGCACTCATCTCACACGCTAGTAAAGTAATGCTCAAAATTCTCCAAGCCAGGCTTCAGCAATACGTGAACCGTGAACTTCCAGATGTTCAAGCTGGTTTTCGAAAAGGCAGAGGAACCAGAGACCAAACTGCCAACATCTGCTGGATCATGGAAAAAGCAAGAGAGTTCCAGAAAAGCATCTATTTCTGCTTTATTGACTATGCCAAAGCCTTTGACTGTGTGGATCACAATCAACTGTGGAAAATTCTTCAAGAGATGGGAATACCAGACCACCTGATCTGCCTCTTGAGAAATATGTATGCAGGTCAGGAAGCAATAGTTAGAACTGGACATGGAACAACAGACTGGTTCCAAATAGGAAAAGGAGTTCGTCAAGGCTGTATATTGTCACCCTGTTTATTTAACTTATATGCAGAGTACATCATGAGAAACACTGGACTGGAAGAAGCACAAGCTGGAATCAAGATTGCCGGGAGAAATATCAATAACCTCAGATATGCAGATGATACCACCCTATGGCAGAAAGTGAAGAGGAACTAAAAGCCTCTTGATGAAAGTGAAAGTGGAGAGTGAAAAAGTTGGCTTAAAGCTCAACATTCAGAAAACGAAGATCATGGCATCCGGTCCCATCACTTCATGGGAAATAGATGGGGAAACAGTGGAAACAGTGTCAGACTTTATTTTTCTGGGCTCCAAAATCACTACAGATGGTGACTGCAGCCATGAAATTAAAGACGCTTACTCCTTGGAAGGAAAGTTATGACCAACCTAGATAGCATATTCAAAAGCAGAGACATTACTTTGCCAACAAAGGTTCGTCTAGTCAAGGCTATGGTTTTTCCTGTGGTCATGTATGGATGTGAGAGTTGGACTGTGAAGAAGGCTGAGCACCGAAGAATCGATGCTTTTAAACTGTGGTGTTGGAGAAGACTCTTGAGAGTCCCTTGGACTGCAAGGAGATCCAACCAGTCCATTCTGAAGGAGATCAGCCCTGGGATTTGTTTGGAAGGAATGATGCTAAAGCTGAAACTCCAGTACTTTGGCCATTGGAAAAGACTCTGATGCTGGGAGGGATTGGGGGCAGGAGGAGAAGGGGATGACAGAGGATGAGATGGCTGGATGGCATCACTGACTCGATGGACGTGAGTCTCGGTGAACTCCAGGAGTTGGTGATGGACAGGGAGGCCTGGCGTGCTGCGATTCATGGGGTCGCAAAGAGTCGGACACAACTAAGCGACTCATCTGACCTGATGATCAACATAAAGTCATAAAACGGCTAAAATTTGATATGCTCTTCATTTGATTTTTATGACCTGTTGAGGAAAGAAGTTTCCACAGAAAACAAACTGAATTCTGGTAAAAGCTACTGGGTTCTTCATTTACATCCTCAAAGAAGATATTAAAGAACAATTGAGAGCCACTGACAAGCACTAACCAGTGAAAAGTTAGAGAAGATAGTTGTGGACATGACACCATATATATATATAAATAAATAATATATATACACATACACATATATTGCTCTCCGTAGTCCTAATAGTGATTTTTTATTATAACCCATCATAAGCCTTAAAAGCTGAGTTAGAATGCTGTACCTGTGTGAGACGGAAATGCACTGCCTAGAAAAATTCATACTTACCCCCAAAGAGAATTTGGAGGTATATGACATATCTGTTGCATAAGTCAGGACATAAATTAACACAGATTCACTCCTGTTAATACCTACAATGATCCTGGGAAACAGGTATTATTATCCCAGTTAAACTGTAACTTTTGAACCTTGGAATAAATTAAATGGCTGAGAATCATACATCAAGCTTTGATTCACAGACAGACACATTATCTCATGTTAATACCCACAACAACCTTGAAAGTAGGTAGTATCCTGAGTGAACTGTAACTTCTTTGTATTTCGATTTCTACTACATAAAATGGGATTAATGATAGCACCAGCTACCCCATAGGATTGTTGTACAGATAAGTCAATATATGTAAAGCACTTAGACAAGTACCTGTTAACCATGTACATACTAAGTGCCATATAAATGTAGCCAGTAAAATCATGATTATAATAATAATTCTTTATTATTTCTGTGTAACCAGAAATGCCACTTTCCTCCATCAAAGCTGTATGGCTCAAGATGCAAGCAAAATCTGAGACAAGTCCCTAATAGCACCAGTTACAACCACCAAAGTTCACACTTGGACAATATAACATAATCTTGCATTTAGTACTTCAAATTTACCTTGATACAGTAATCATTCATGTGTTTCAATAGAAAAATTAAACCGTTCTGAGTTTCATGATCACAGAAACATGTTCATTAGAAGCCTCCACAGCAGAGAAAGTCTTCTAAATTAACAATAGAATATTTTGCACATGTTTAGCACATGGACAGAGAAGCCTGGCGTGCTATAGTCCATGGGGTTGCAAAGAGTCAGACACAACTTAACGACTGAAGAACAACAAGCATATGTATAATGTTCAAAGCACCTTCAAGTGCATTGTCATTCAGTCTTCAAAACGATTTTATGGAAACTGATTATCAAAAAGCTTAAGTGATTTCCTTACAAAGTCACAAAACCAAAAAAAAATGGTGTAATTACAAGACCTGGGGTTATTTCATTCTGGCTTCTAGTTCATTCCACCATACCAAGTTGCTGTAAGCTCATGAAAGAGTACTGTAATTACACTGGAAACCTTCAGGTATTAGATCAATACCATAGGAAGAAATGATATAAGATATGCTCCAGATATGACTTTTGATACCTCTTGGGCTCCTCCAATGCTCCCCTAAATATAATAATAAAATGATGAGATTAACAAGCATTTGCAAAGAGATTTCTTTAAAGAAATTAGTGACCAAACTCTCAGGTCCCACTTCCTTGCCATGAGGGGCAGGGTGGGGAGATGCCCTCTTCCATATCTCACACTTAGTGAAAGACCTTTCCAAAACCTAGCACCTGGCCAGGCTTGGGAGAGCTCAAGCCTGTGGTCAGTAGACTATCCAGGTTGCACAGCCTCAGCAACAGGGCAAAGGACAGGATGCCTGAGCATCTCCCATGGACCAGTTGTGGCCACATGGGGAAAGCAGCAGGCCTAGGGACATTTTAATGTTGTTCAGGAGAGCCACTTGAGAGGGCAAGGACTCCAACAGGGAGTGTCTGGGTGGACTAGATGGTCAGAAAAACAAGTGACTTCTTTCTCCAAAGGGCACCATAATGGAGGTTCTCAAGGAATAGAAATCATTGAGGGGACCAAGTGAGAGGAGGCCTTTCTGCCCCGCTTTTGTCCCTTTATTCAACTCTCACTGATTACACTTAAAATAGCACATACTCCAAAATACAAAGTATACTTTTTAATTATGTGACACAATACCATGAATCAAAGGATCCTTAATAAAAGAAACAGCTTTGAAAAAATCTCTTTTATACTTTAGAGGTTCGGTTTATGTGTGATAAGATACATATAATATAAAATTTATCATTTTAATCACTTTTCAAAAATAAACTTTATTTTTTAGAGCAGTTTTTGGTTCACAGAAAATTAAGTGGAAAATACGAGATGTTTCCCTATACTTCTCGTCCTCACATACACACAACTTCCTTCAATATCAACACCTCCCCCCACCCAGAGTGGTACATTGGTTACAATCAATGAATCTGCACTAGCTCATTACAATCACTCAGAGTCCATAGTTTACATTAGGATCACACTCGGTTGTGTCCATCCTATGGATCTGGACAATGTATGATGATGACATGTATCCATCATGACAGTATCACACAGATTAGTTTCACTACTCAAAAATCCTGTGTTCTGCCTATATTCATCCCTCCCTCCCCACAACCCTTGGCAATCACCGATCTTTTACTCTCTCCATAGTTTTGCCTTTTCCAGAAGTTATAGTTAAAAATAGCATGTTTATAGTAAATATAGTATATTTATAGTTAAACCATCCCCACGGAAAACAAATGCAAAAAAGCAAAATGGCTGTCTGGGATGGCCTTACAAATAGCTGAAAAGAAGAGAAGCGAAAAGCAAAGGAGAAAAGGAAAGATATAAGCATCTGAATGCAGAGTTCCAAAGAATAGCAAGAAGAGATAAGAAAGCCTTCCTCAGTGATCAATGCAAAGAAATAGAGGAAAACAACAGAATGGGAAAGACTAGAGATCTCTTCAAGAAAATCAGAGATACCAAAGGAACATTTCATGCAAAGATGGGCTCGAAAAAGGACAGAAATGGTATGGACCTAACAGAAGCAGAAGATATTAAGAAGAGATGGCAAGAATACACAGAAGAACTGTACAAAAAAGATCTTCACGACCCAGATAATCATGATGGTGTGATCACTCACCTAGAGCCAGACATCCTGAAATGTGAAGTCAAGTGGGCCTTAGAAAGCATCACTACGAACAAAGCTAGTGGAGGTGATGGAATTCCAGTGGAGCTACTCCAAATCCTGAAAGATGATGCTGTGAAAGTGCTGCACTCAATATGCCAGCAAATTTGGAAAACTCAGCAGTGGCCACAGGACTGGAAAAGGTCAGTTTTCATTCCAATCCCAAAGAAAGGCAATGCCAAAGAATGCTCAAACTACCGCACAATTGCACTCATCTCACACGCTAGTAAAGTAATGCTCAAAATTCTCCAAGCCAGGCTTCAGCAATACGTGAACCGTGAACTTCCAGATGTTCAAGCTGGTTTTCGAAAAGGCAGAGGAACCAGAGACCAAACTGCCAACATCTGCTGGATCATGGAAAAAGCAAGAGAGTTCCAGAAAAGCATCTATTTCTGCTTTATTGACTATGCCAAAGCCTTTGACTGTGTGGATCACAATCAACTGTGGAAAATTCTTCAAGAGATGGGAATACCAGACCACCTGATCTGCCTCTTGAGAAATATGTATGCAGGTCAGGAAGCAATAGTTAGAACTGGACATGGAACAACAGACTGGTTCCAAATAGGAAAAGGAGTTCGTCAAGGCTGTATATTGTCACCCTGTTTATTTAACTTATATGCAGAGTACATCATGAGAAACACTGGACTGGAAGAAGCACAAGCTGGAATCAAGATTGCCGGGAGAAATATCAATAACCTCAGATATGCAGATGATACCACCCTATGGCAGAAAGTGAAGAGGAACTAAAAGCCTCTTGATGAAAGTGAAAGTGGAGAGTGAAAAAGTTGGCTTAAAGCTCAACATTCAGAAAACGAAGATCATGGCATCCGGTCCCATCACTTCATGGGAAATGGGGAAACAGTGGAAACAGTGTCAGACTTTATTTTTCTGGGCTCCAAAATCACTACAGATGGTGACTGCAGCCATGAAATTAAAGACGCTTACTCCTTGGAAGGAAAGTTATGACCAACCTAGATAGCATATTCAAAAGCAGAGACATTACTTTGCCAACAAAGGTTCGTCTAGTCAAGGCTATGGTTTTTCCTGTGGTCATGTATGGATGTGAGAGTTGGACTGTGAAGAAGGCTGAGCGCCGAAGAATTGATGCTTCTGAACTATGGTGTTGGAGAAGATTTTTGAGAGTCCCTTGGACTGCAAGGAGATCCAACCAGTCCATTCTGAAAGAGATCAGCCCTGGGATTTCTTTGGAAGGAATGATGCTAAAGCTGAAACTCCAGTACTTTGGCCACCTCATGCGAAGAGTTGACTCATTGGAAAAGACTCTGATGCTGGGAGGGGTTGGGGCCAGGAGGAAAGGGGGATGACAGAGGATGAGATGGTTGGATGGCATCACTGACTCATTGGACGTGAGTCTGAGTGAACTCTGGGAGTTGGTGATGGACAGGGAGGCCTGGCGTGCTGCGATTCATAGGGTCTCAAAGAGGTGGACACGATTGAGCAACTGATCTGATCTGATCTGATCTGATAGTCAAATATAGTAAAGTTATAGTTTCATATAGTATGAAACCTTTCAGATTGGCTTCATTCATTTATTAATATGCATTTAAGCTTCCTCCATGTCTTTTCATGGTTTTATAGCTCATTTCCTTTTAGCACTGAATAATCCATCATCTGGATGTGCCTTGGTTTATTCATCCATTCACCTATCTTGGTTGCTTTCAAGTTTTGGCAGTTAAACTTGTAATATCATGCTCAGGCTTTTGTGTGAACATAAGTTTTCTCTTCTTTTGAGTAAATACCAAGGATTGCAATTGCTAAATCATATGGTAACAGTATGTTTAATTATGTAAGAAACTGCTAAACCATCTTCCAAAGTGTCTGTACTATTTTGTATTCCCACTAGCAATGAATGAGAGTTCTTGTTGTCCCACATCCTCTCCAGCATTTGGTAATGTCAGTGTATTTTTGCCATTCTAATTGGTGTAGTTTTAACCATTTTTATAATTCAGTGCCATTAAGTACATTCACAATGTTGTGCAACAATCACCACTATTTCAAAAATTTTTTCACCATTCTATACAGAAACTCTGTACCCATTAAATCATTTCCCATTTCCCTCTTCCCCCAGGCCCTGCTAACCTCTATTCTACACTCTGTATGTATGAATTTGCCTGTTCTAAGTACCCCATACAAGTGGAATTATACAATATTTGTCCCTTTGTGTCTTACTGCACTGAGGATAATATTTTAAATGTTCATCCATATTGTGTCATGTATCAGACCACATTCTTTTTATGGCTGAATAATATTCCAATGTATCTATATACAATATTTTGTTTATCCATTAATCTGTTGACATATACTTGAGTTGTCTCAACTTTTTGGCAACTGCAATGAATAACAGTGTACAAGTATCTGTTTGAGTCCATTCTTTCAATCCTTTTCAATACATACCCAGAACTGGAATTGCTGTATCCAATACTTTTTGAGGTACTAAACTGTTTTCCTGTGGCTGCATCATTTTACATTCTTACCAGTAATGCACAAGAGTTCCAGTTTCTCCACACCCTTGCCAATACTGACTATTTTCCATTTTACTATAGTTTTAAGTACAGTATAAGAGATATTAAACATTCACAGATGACAAAAGCCATACATTGTCAAAAATGCAAGGATCAAAAGCAGGTATTTTTAGCTAATATCATGACAGCTCTTGATACCATATTCTTTCTTTAAAGCCTCTTCACTCCCTTCTATCCTCTAGCTCTTCCTTTCTAGTCACTCTGGGAGTCCACTGCTAGTCATGTGACCCTTCCTTTCACCAAAAGTCTCTTCTCTTCTCCCTTACAACTCTATCCCTCCAGTGCACTCATCTTACAAAACTCCGACTCCAGGAGTTTTCTCTCTGTGACACCATGAGTCTGAGCACAATCTGAAGCTATCTCACAATAGTAAAGTTCATCCCTGATGCAAATTAATGGTCTCCGACCTGGGCGTTGTCAGAGTATGTTCTGATCAGCTACCTCATCCATAAAAACAACTATAAACCTCCACTATTTCTTTTAACTTAACCTCCCCCTACATCCCTATGTCCAGCAGAATTTAGCTAGTTAGTTCAATCACTGAGTTGTCTGACACTTTGCGACCCCATGGACTATAGCACTCCAGGCCTGTCCATTACCCTGTCCAGCACCAACTCCTGGAGCTTACTCAAACTCATGTCCATGAAGTTGGTGATGCCATACAACTATCTCATCTTCTGCTGTCCCCTTCACCTCCTGCCTTCAATCAGGGTCTTTTCAAATGAGTCAGCTCTTTGCATCAGGTGGCCAAAGTTCTGTAGCTTCAGCTTCAGCATCAGTCATTCTAATGAATATTCAGGACTGATTTCCTTTAGGATGGACTGGTTGGACGTCCTTGCAGTCCAAGGGACTCTCAAGAGTTTTCTCCAATACCACAGTTCAAAACCATCAATTCTTCAGTGCTCAGTTTTCTTTACAGTCCAAATCTCACATCCATACATGACTACTGGAAACATCACAGCTTTGACTAGATGGACCATTGTTGGTAAAGTAATGTCTCTGCTTTTTAATATGCTGTCTAGGTTGGTTATAGCTTTTATTCTAAGGAGCAAGCATCTTTAATTTCATGGCTGAAGTCACCACCTGCAGTGATTTTGGAGCCCCCCCCCAAAAAAAATGTCTGTCACTGTTTCCATTGTTTCCTCATCTATTTGCCATGAAGTGATGGGACCAGATGCCATGATCTTAGTTTTCTAAATGTTGAGTTATAAGCCAACTGTTTCACTCTCCTCTTTCACTTACATCAAGATGCTCTTTAGTTCTTCTTCACTTTCTGCCATTAGGGTCATGTCATCTGCGTATTTGAGGTTATTGATATTTCTCCCAGCAATCTTGATTCCAGCTTGTGCTTCATCCAGCCTGGCATTTCATATGATGTACTCTGTATATAAGTTAAATAAGCAGGGTGCCAATATACAGCTTTGACATACTCCTTTCCCTATTTGGAACCAGTCTGTTGTTCCATGTCCAGTTCTAACTGTTGCTTCTTGACCTGCATACCGATTTCTCAGGAGGCAGGTCAGATGGTCTGGTATTCCCTTCTCTTGAAGAATTTTCCAAAGCTTGTTGTGATCCAGAGAGTCAAAGGCTTTGGCATAGTCAATAAAGCAGAAGTAGATGTTTTTCTGGAACTCTCTTGCTTTTTTCGATGATCCAAAGATATTGGCAATTTGATCTCTGGTTCCTCTGCCTTTTCTAAATCCAGCTTGAACATCTGGAAGTTCACGGTTCACATACTGTTGAAGCCTGCCTTGAAGAATTTTGAGCATTAATTTGCTAGCGTGTGAGATGAGTGTAATTGTGAGGTAGTTTGAACATTCTTTGGCATTGCCTTTCTTTCGGATTGGAATGAAAACTGATCTTTTCCAGTCCAGTGGCCACTGCTGAGCTTTCCAAATTTGCTGGCATATTGAATGCAGCACTTTCACAGCATCGTCTTTTAGGATTTGAAATAGCTCAAATGGAATTCCATCACCTCCACTAGTTTTGCTTGTAGTGATGTGTCCTAAGGCTCACTTGACTTCACATTCCAGGATGTCTGGTTCTAGGCAAGTGATCACACCATCATGGTTATCTGGGTCATGAAGATCTTTTTTGTATAGTTCTTCTGTGTATTCTTGCCACCTCTTCTTAATATCTTCTGCTTCTGTTAGCTGAGGTCATCAAAGATACTCTTTCTTATCTTCCTGTTCCTTTACTTACAAGCTTAACTATTGCCTCACTCAACCCTGCCTTCGATCTTTTGGTCACATAGTACAGTTTACACTGCAGAGTCAATTCTTTGCCTGGATCCTTGACCCCTTGTCCTCCTGGGTTCTCCATCAAGCATTTCCCACCCTTCCTTTATCTTCACCCTTTCCTATTCTCCCGACTCCTTTAGTTCTGAAAATATGCAAGTCTCATCCATCCTATAAAAAGCGGAACTCCCTTAGCTAGATTGCACTCTAGCTATCACTTATTGTATTCATTTCCAAAAGTTGCTATAACAAAGTATCTCAAACTGGGTGGCTTAAAACCAGAGAAATTTGTTTCAGTTCTGTAGTACAGAAGTCCAAAAGTCAGCACAACCATGCTTTCTCTAAAAGCTGGACAGAATAATCTGTTCCATAACATTCTCTTAATTTCTGGTGGCTGCCAGCGATCCTTGGCATTCTTTTTTTGTTAAAAGCTAAAAATATATTTTTCTGGGTTCTTACAGGTACATATGGTTCTTACAGGTACATATGAACATACAGGTTCATACAGGTACATACAGGTACATTAACAGTGTTATACAAAAACACACTACAAGACATAGTATATTTCTTAAATATTGTGATATATGAGGTCCCAACAACAACATTTGAAAATAGACATGTAAACTGGTGAAAAAACACATTTACTATCTAAATCAGGTATACCATCTCTTGCCTAATCCTTGGCATTCTTAGCTTGTGGATGCATCATCCCATTCTCCGCTACCACTGTCACATGACATTCTCCCCGTGTGTCTGTACCCAAATTTCTCTTCTCATGTGAGGACACAAGTTATTGGATTAGGACCCAAAGGCAATGGCACCCCACTCCAGTACTCTTGTCTGGAAAATCCCATGGATGGAGGAGCCTAGAAGGCTGCAGTCCACGGGGTCGCAGAGAGTCGGACATGACTGAGCAACTTCACTTTCACTTTTCACTTTCACACATTGGAGAAGGAAATGGCAACCCACTCCAGTGTTCTTGCCTGGAGAATCCCAGGGATGGGGGAGCCTGTTGGGCTGCCGTCTATGGGGTCGCACAGAGTCAGACATGACTGAAGTGACTTCACTTATAAGCCAGTCTTTACTTGATTTCCCACCTTAACTTGCTTACATCTACACATATGTATTTTGAAATATGGTCACAATCTGAGGTTGACATGAATTGAGGGGGGAGGTGCGAAATTCAACTCAGGACACTCATTTTTGCAAACATTCCTCTACACCCTCTGTAACCAGTGTCCCCCAACTGCTCTGAGACAGAACTCACTGAGGTCAGCAGAGCCTCTCAATTCCAGGCTTAATTTAAGTAAATAGCCCAGGTGCACCTGACGCTGATAACCACTCCTCCTCCATAATGCCCTATCTAGGTTTCCTCCTTTCTTTCAATCCATTCCTTCTTTCCATGGGTTTCTTTTTCTCCTGACACTTAAATTCTGGTGGTCCCTAGTATGTCCCTTTTACTATTTTTTTGCATTTCCCCCCTGGGTAATTGTATTCAGCTTTTGGTTTGAAACACAACTGTATGACTTCCAAATCTACATTTCTAGCCTAGATTTCTCCTCCAAACTGCAGACTTGAATATCCATCTGCTTGAGTGTGCTTCAAGCACCTCAACTTATCATTTTTCCTGAAAAAACCTTCAGTTTTCTCAGTTTACTTGACATCACCACCATTGATTCGGTAATCCAAGCTGAAAATCTGGATGTCTTGCTTATTTCTAACTGTTTATATATTTTTTTCATATATTATATCTTTGTTTTAGTTTTATCTATTTTTTAAGTATCTTTTTTTATTGGAGGATAACTGCTTTACAATACTGTGTTGGTTTCTGCCATACATCAACATGAGTCAGCCACAGGGATATATATGTCCCCTCCCTCCTGAAAACCTCTCCCATCTCCCACTCCATCCCATCCCTCTAATATAATGTTTCACAATACACAAGAACACATAGGTACTTAATGGACAAACATATAATGACTAATAGTAATAAAACCAGCATCCCTAAACCCATCTCCAATACAAGAGCCAAAACTGTCCAATACCATTCCATCCACCTGTGTACTTCCTCATCCCATGTCCTTCCCCCTTCCAAGCTCTTGTTTTGTCACCTGAACAGCTCACTCCAGAGTCACGCTCTGATTTGTGTCCTGTACAATCCACCCTCTTCCTCCTCATCACAGCAACCAATTTAGTATGTAAAGCTAACTACACTATCCCCTTACTCTGACATGTCTGAGGTTCTCCATTGTACACAGGTTCTTCATGTACGGTATCCCAATCTCACACTCACACAAACTATATAGTTGAGCAACCTCACTATATGCCTCAACTCCAAGCTTCTCTTCCAACTCACTTTCAGGAATGCTGCTGCTGCTGCTAAGTCGCTTTGGTCATGTCCGACTCTGTGCGACCCCATAGATGGCAGCCCACCAGGCTCCTCTGTCCCCAGGATTCTCCAGGCAAGAATACTGGAGTGGGTTTCCATTTCTGCCTGCATGCATGCATGCTAAGTTGCTTCAGTTGTGTCCAACTCTGTGCAATCCCATGGACAGCAGCCCACCAGGCTCCTCTGTCCATGGAATTCTTTAGGCAAGAATACAGGGGTGGGTTGCACTTTCAGGAATATTCCACCCCTTTTCTGTGTCATTCTAAACACATACACACACAATATTCATCTGGAGAGCTTCTACTCACTAAGAGTCAGCCTACGCCTCTCTTCAACAGAAAGTTTTCCTTTGATGCTACCCATGCTCCTTAGCTGTTAGGTCAGGTATCTCTCCTCTATAGGCATATCTCAGAAATACTGTAGGTTTGGTTTCTTTATTGCTAAAGAAATACACTAACCATCACCTGAGACTTCATTGAGTCCTAATCTTTTTGCTGGTGGAGGGTCTTGCCTCAATGTCGATGGCTGCCAATTGATCAAGGTAGTTGCTGAAGTTGTGGTGGGTTTGGCAATTTTTTTAAAGCAAGATAACAATGAAGTTTGCTGCATTAATTAACTCTTCCTTTCACAAACCACTTCTCTGTATCAACAATGGTGTTTGAGAGCACTTTACCCACAAAAGTCAGTCCTCTTAAACCTTGCCACTGCTTTACCAACTAAGTTTATGTAATATTCTAAATGCTTTGTTGTCATTTCAACAGTCTTCACAGCATCTTTACCAGACAAAGATTCCATCTCAAGAAATCATTTTCTTTGCCCATCTGTAAGAAGCAACCCCTCACCCATTCAAGCTTTATCATGAGATTGCAGCCATTCAATCACATCTTCAGGCTCCACGTTCTAGTTTTCTACCACCTCTGCAGTTACTTGTTTCACTGAAGTCTTGAGCATTTCAAAGTCATCCATGAGGGTTGGAATCAGCTTCTTCCAAATTCCTATTAATATTGATGTTTTGACCTGTTCCCATGAATCACAAATGCTGTTAATGGCATCTAGAATGCAGAATACTTTCCAGAAGGTTTTCAATTTACTTTCCCCAGATCCATCAAAGGAATCGCTATATAGGGTAGCTATAACCTTTAAAAATGTTTCTCTATAATAAGACTGGAAAGTTGAAATTATTCCTTGATCCATGGACTGCAGAATACATGCTTTGTTAGCAGGCATGAGAACACCATGTATCTCATTGCACATCTTCATCAGAGTTCTTGGGTGATCAGGTGTATTGTCAATGAACAGCAATATTTTGAAAGGAATCTTTCTTTCTGAGCAGTAGATCTCAACAGTAGACTTAAAATATTCAGTAAAGTGTGTTGTAAATAGATGAGCTGTCATACAGGTTTTGCTGTTCCATTATTGGAGCACAGGCAGAGTACATTTAGCACCACTCTTAATGGCTGTAGAATTTTCAGAATGGTAAATGAGTACTGGCTTCCACTTAAAGTCACCAGATGCATTACCCCTAACAACAGAGTCACTCTGCCCTTTGAAGCTTTGAACCAGGCATTGACTTCTTCTCTCTAGCTATGAAATTCCTAGAGGGCATCTCCTTCTAATAGAAGGCTATTTTATCTACATTAAAATCTGTTTAGTGCAGCCACCTTAATTGATTATCTTGAACAGATCTGAATAACTTGCTGCAGCTTCTACATTAGCACTTACTGCTTCACCTTTCATTTTCAAGGCTATGATTTTTCCTGTGGTCATGTATGGATGTGAGAGTTGGACTGTGAAGAGGCTGAGCACCAAAGAATTGATGCTTTTGAACTGTGGTGTTGGAGAAGACTCTTGAGAGTCCCTTGGACTGCGAGGAGATCCAACCAGTCCATTCTGAAGGAGATCAGCCCTGGGATTTCTTTGGAAGGAATGATGCTAAAGCTGAAACTCCAGTGCTTTGGCCACCTCATGCAAAGAGTTGACTCACTGGAAAAGACTCTGATGCTGGGAGGGATTAGGGGCAGGAGGAGAAGGGGACAACAGAGGATGAGATGGCTGGATGGCATCACTGACTCGATGACGTGAGTCTGAGTGAACTCCGGGAGTTGGTGATGGACAGGGAGGCCTGGCGTGCTGCAATTCATGGGGTCGCAAAGAGTTGGACACGACTGAGCGACTGAACTGAACTGAGCACTGTTTGTGGTGCCTCAAAACAATTATAATAGTAACATCAAACATTACTGATCACAGATCACCATAACAAATATAATAATAATTTAAAAGTTTGAAATATTGTGAGAATTACAAAATGTAACACAGAGACACAAAGTGAGCAAATGTTGTTAGAAAAATGGTGCTAATAGACTTGCTTCACACCCACATTTGCCACAAACCTTCAGTTTGAAAAAACACAACATCTCTGAAGTGCAATAAAATGAGATACGTCTTTGTGGTGTCACATGAAATATAGTTATGGTTATTGTTATGGTTATGATAGTAGCTTTATCATTTTATTGGCCATTTTGTGCCATCTAAGTCTCTGAGCTCCTATAAGGTCCAAGACTATCTCATATTTATCTCTGCATCCTCTGTATTTGCCATAGAGCCTGAAATATACAATACACTCAGCATTATTGAAAAAATGGTTTATGATTGTTCTGTATGAAAGTTAGGATCTTATTTTAGAAAATTATATTATTTTTGTAATGATCAGACTTATCATGCTTTATATCTAAATGGATATTTGTCAAATTTTCTAAAGTTTCAGCTATGCGTAACTTTCATGACATTAAGCCATTCATTCATGCAAACAATACATTTATGGTAACTTCTCCCTGCCTTAGAGATAACACTTATTCACAAGTCATTGACTCAAAGGAGAGTAAGAACTAAGAGTACATTCAGCTGCAACTATTTGATGTTACATAGTAGTACTAGAGGAGAAGGCAATGGCACCCCACTCCAGTACTCTTGCCTGGAAAATCCCATGGACAGAGGAGCCTGGTAGGCTGCAGTCCGTGGGGTCACTAAGAGTCGGACACGACTGAGCGACTTCACTTTCACTTTTCACTCTCATGCTTTGGAGATGGAAATGGCAACCCACTCCAGTGTTCTTGCTTGGAGAATCCCAGGGACGGGGGAGCCTGGTGGGCTGCCGTCTATGGGGTCATGAGTCGGACATGACTGAAGCGACTTAGCAGCAGCAGCAGCAGCAGTAGTAGTACTAGAACAGAGAAGCTTGCTTCAAATTTTTATCTTAACATGTTGAGCCAACATTTTAAAAAAGATATCAATTTAAGCTGTCCTAACAGACCTTCTCTACCTTCAGATTGTGGTAACACTTATTAGTAAGCTAAATACCCCTAATTAAAACAGAATTGCTTGACATCTAATCACTACAATTCATTAATTCTCTCCTGAGAACATATTTTTAGCTATCTCAGGAAAAATTGCATAACAGAGTGTTGCCCCAGTTTCTTCAATTCTGGTTGTCCTACTTGAAATGTAACAATACGAAAAGACATTTTCTTTAAAAATTATCCTTCTACTGTTGGTGTTTTCCACTGATATGATTTAGAATCTTCTAGACTCATCACCAAGGACTAAACCTCTTTTTGAGGGAATGAGTAAGCATGCTAATTGAAATGAGAGGTGATCAGATATAAAATGTCAGTGCCTCCAAGGGAAATTGCATTTCAAGTGTGAGAATACTAACCAGTGAAGTGATTTAAGAGCATTAGGCTTGACAGTCCACTTTGCTATCCTAAAAGGACTTTATTTTCCATTTTGTCATCAAGGAGTATCAGTAGGCATCCAGAAGTCAAGGATGGTTAAGAAATGTGTAAGGGGAAACAAGGTCTTTGAATACTTCATAAGGTCCTACAGCCTGTTCTGACAAGCATGATTTCCCCACAATGATCTGAGAATGATTAGATGGTAAGCTTATTACAACCACAAAGTAAAAACTGTAACCAAACTGGAAACTGTAACCAAACTGGAAAAGAGAATCAGTACCCAAAATTATCCGGTAGGCTGGAATCACCATTGAAATTTAACAAAAGAAATTTACTATCATAATACATATAGTTTCTGTTCTTAAATCAATAACACAGGAAGAGGAGCCAAGCAAAGTACAAAGAAAAGGAAAGATCTGGCAGTTATAGTGGACCACAAGTTCCATATAAATCAGTAATAAAATATCCCTACCCCAAAACTAATGTGATCTAAAAGTACATCAATTGCAGGTTAATGTCCAGAACATGGAGGGCAATTGTCCTTCTGAGTCCCTATGTGCTGGGTAGAGCCCACATGTACTGCATGCATGTCATACTTCATCAGCTTTTCTGAAAAACTGGAATATATTTAAAAGGATGCTGCCCATAATAATAAGGAAATCCAACCCCACATCCCATACTTTCCTAAAGAAGGTTAAAACAAAACTTCAAGGGGATTCAATGCTTTTTTATCCTGAAGATGTTTCTTTCCAAGCTACATCTTCTTGGCATCCTTCATGGCTACTAGCATTCCTCTAGTTAAAATTTAGGAAAAATAAGGAAGTAGAAAGGTATTGTACATAGAAATAAAGAATTGAGCATAGGATATACTGAATGCTTCTCTAAGTTTTCATCTATTTAAATCTCAGATAACTGGTATCACTGAAAATGCAAAATAATTCACCTAAACTTATAAAATCATAAGTGATTATTATAACTGAAGGTATAAATATGACATTAATCACAAAGGAAAAAATAACATCCAAGTTTGTAATTTATAGATAATAGTAACAGTCAGCTCGGATATGATTGTAAAGGAACAAATATGTTAGTCCTCCAAATACCCACATATAATACAAATTAAATAAACAGACCATTGCTTATTTTATATGGCAATTTTTACTTAATTGGAACTTGACTGTTTTAAAGCTCTGAAAACCTTCTCTAAAAAAAAAATATATGTAAATGGCTAGAATCATAAGCCATGTCTTACCAAATGCCATAACTACCTCTCTGAATGAGAGAATAAAAGAGTAAAAAGAACAGTGTTTTTATTCATATGCTGGCAGTAAAATCAGTGCTATTAACAATGAGAAATAGAAAGAATAATTTCCTAAGAGTTACAGAAGATAGAAAAATATATTACAGTCCAGTCATAGAAAGTCGTTTTGCTTTCTACAGCAGCAAAGTAGTAACTGAATAAGTTATTTGGTGATTCACATTGTAATATAACTCTATTCAAAATAACCAATAAAATTACTAATCAACCTATTTAAATTTCATGTCCTAAATTTCATGTCATTAAATTTTCATGGAACATGAACTTCTACTGCATTTTCACCCACTCAAGTTTATACTGGGTAGAATCTCACAAGACCTCAAATTCAACATTCAGTAGAGATAGAGAGAGACCCTTTCATTCATTCAAGAAGCACTTTCAAAAATGCCTACCATTTTACTGGAGCTACACTTAGGTGCTTGGTATACAAGTACAATGGCCTTTACCCTCAAGAAGCTCACTGATTACTAGATATTATAAGAGAGTCAAATAAACACTAAGTCACAGAATGATGTGATCAGTATTATTAGAGTAGCCTCTGTAAGCATTACAGAATATAAGGAAAAGCAAAAATCATTAAAGGAAAAATGATGTTGGAGAAGGTGATAAAAGAGGTGAGACTCAGCAAACAAAAGCGCATCACAAAAGAGAATGACAGAAGGAATTCCAGCCAGAAAGAACAGCCTGAGAAACGCTGTGCTGCTCACTGTCGCTAAAACAGAGGACTGAGTGAACAACACAAAAGAAAACGAGACTGGAAAGATTGAAGCAAACCTTGAAGGCTTTGGGGAGAAATATCAATATCCAGAAAACTAAGCAATCCTAAATAATCTATTTATATTTTAGGTAAAGCAACTGTCCACTGCCTTGTCAACACCTCTATCCCTTGAATTTGTATTGCTGCAGTCTTCAAGATGAGATTCCTAAATTTTTCACACATTGTATTTCACTGCTCAGAAATCTACAATGGCTTTCTGTCTTTAACCACAAAACTCCGAACGTCTCTATTAAGTTTTCCACGTTCTCCCTAACCTGGGCTCACTTGGCCAAGGCAGGCTCATCACCAACATAAAAGGAGAGGTCTCCTCACTCACTTCTATGCATCCTACCCTCAAGACCTAATTTTAATTCTGCCTCTTCCCAGCTTCTCTCCATTTGTCTGAATTATGCACCAGATCAGATCACAACACCTTCTCTAATGACTCAAACCAAGTTGAACTCCTTTTGCGTTGAGAGTCATGACAGTACAGTTTATCACTAAAATGCCAGTTCTGCTCTGTGTCTCCCCAGTACAGAAGCTAAGCCTTTACTTGAACCATATGCCCAGGAGGTCTTGCAAATACTGGGAAAACTATATAAGAAGTATTTGGTGATATTTCAAACAAATAGTTCTAGTTGACATGGGAAGCAGAAAACATAGTTTTTAATCTTTAAATTAGTATGGAAATCTTGATTTTTGTATACTAACTTCCAGAGGAAATCAAAATTTTAATTATTTTAATGTCCTCTTTCCAGTTAGGCATCACTGCTATTACCATCCAAGCCATCTCTATACCATACAATACAATTTATGAGAAACAAAAGACCTTATCTGAGTGAAGAATGTGCAACCAAGTAATGAAAGAGAAAATACATTGGCAAACTACTGCTTAAAAATTCACAATGTCAGCTTACAGTACTATGCTTTGGAAACCACATATATTTCAAAGAACAGAAAACTAAGACAAAGTGCTATGCATTGACCAAGGTCACACAACAAATCAGCAATACCATTTTCTTACACCAAGTTTTGCTGCCTAGGCAGAAAATCTGCCTCTTCAGAAATTTGATTATTCAGAAACATTTCTTTACAAATAAAACTTCAGCGAATCAGAATGCTTTTACCAAATATAAGCATACTTCAGGAAGAGAAAGGCAAACAGATGACAAATAAGGCTTTTATAATACAAAGCATTGCATGTCAAATATTTTCAGGTTTGGTTTCTATTTTAATACTGTACCATTTATAACCAAGCAGTCTCCAAGTCCGACATTCATCAAAATAGGTAGAGATACAAGATTTTCAAGCCTTGAGATCAAAATGTGAGTTCTATCAAAATAGCCTTCATGTTTCAAGTTAAAAAAAAAAAAAGAAAGATGAATCAGCAGGATCATTTACAACCAATAAAACAACTACCAAGTTTCATTGTTTGAACTAAGGATTCAGCAAACATGGGAATAGTAGAGTTTACAATATCCAAAAGATAATTTAACCTTAGGAAAGTACATATATGATTAGTCACATTGGGTTTATTACCTAACATTTTAGGGAAACAGCGCAGAAACCAAAGCATGAGCAGGATGGTCTGGCATACCCTCTACTCCCCACCCACAAAATAAGCAGCAGTTACTGTATACAATTAAGCTGCAAATTGAGAGTAACTGGGTAGACAGACATATAATATTTTTAACATCTTTACTGAGGTATAACTGATACACAACTGTATTAGTCAACGTTCTCCAGAGAAACAGAACCAGTAGGATACAGACACACAGAAAGAGATTTATTATGAGGGGATTGGCTCACACAGTTATTTAGGCCCAAAAGACGTGTCCACAAGCTGGAGGCCAGGAAAGCTGGCAGTTTAGTAGCTGAGTTGCAGTGCAAGCCCAAAGATCTGAGAAACACAGGGAAAGGGGGAATTCCATCCACATTGGTGAGGGCAATTTTCTTTATTCAGTCTATCAGTTCAAAACTACTCTCTTTGGGAGACACTCTCACAGACACACTCAGAAACAATGCTTTACCAGCATCTAGGCACCCCTTAGCCTAGGAAGGATGACATTAAATTAACCACCACAACAATAAATTGCATGTATTTATGGTATACAATTTGATGTTTTGACACATGTATATACCTATGAAACCATCACTGTAATCAAGATAAAGAACATATCTATCTCCCCCCAGATTTCCCCATTGTAATATCTTCCTTCTGCACATCTTCTCCCCCAAAACCTCTGCTGCTTTCTGTCACTATAGATTAAGATTAATCTCTATTTTCTAGAATTTTAGAATTACAAAATATGTACTCATCTGATATGGCCTTTTCCCCCCTCTGTATAATTATTTTGAAGTCACCCATGGTGCTGATGTTGCTGAGTGTATCCACTGTTTATTCTCTTTTATTGCTGAGTCATATCCCATTGTATGGACATTCCATAATTTGTTTATCCATTCACCTATTGATGAAGTCAACTTGGGTTGTTTCCATTTTTTGGCTATTTGTGTACAAGTCCTTGTAAAGATAAAAGGATCTGTTCTCTTGAGTAAATACCTAAGAGTGGACTGGCTGGTCATATAGGCAGGTATATGTTTAACTTTTAAAGAAAGTGCCGATTGTCCTCTGAAGTGGTAGTACCATTTTACATTAGATACCAATGGAGCATGAGAGTTTTGATTCCTCTACATGCTACTCAACATTTTGTATGACCAGTCTTTTTAATTTTAGACATTCTAATAGGTATACAATGATACTTCCATCTGGTTTTACTTTCCCTTTCCCTAGTGGGACTAATGATGTTGAGCATCTTTTCATTTGCTTATTTGCCATCCTTCCTTATGCCTAAACCCACAGTTCTACTCTCACCACCCCGCCCTTGGTAAATTACTAGTCTTTGTCCCGGCATGGAGAATCACAAACAACATTTCCATTCACACATTTAGCTAAAATTAGGAGCAAATATTGGTAGGATAATGTCCTTACATTACTGGTGCAATTAGTAATATCTTATAGTATTTAAAAATATATTCTATAATTTCCATATTAATAGCACTTTATAAATGCAGCAGCCATTTATTTCACAAAACAGTAAATTCGTGATACTTCCCTTTAATTACAAAAATAACATGATTTGAGTTTTTAGTAACTTTGATGCTTTTCTCTTTTGAAAATTTCATAATAAATAAGAATATCCTCTTTAATACAAAAAACAGATAAAATCTAAGTGAGGTAGCTATGTTTTCACTTCCTATCCAATATGCTTAAACAAGTTACATAATTGAGGAAGTCACATAATGCTGCATTTTTCAGAGCTCTTAAATGCATGAATACAAGGAAATAGAATAATTTTCATAATTTAGTTGTAGTTTACAAATCTTGACCTTAGTACTTCCTCTATCTGGATTCTGTTTTAAACACAAGAGTGACTTACAGTGTTTTGGTCATATTACCACTTAAGAGTTTGGCTCCTTCAGGAAACGCATCTTTTTAAGGAAATATGTTAACAGGAGTTCTAGCAGAACCAGTAACATGTAGTAGCTGTTTTCCTTGGCAGCACTTCTTTCAGTTCCCTGCGTTATCAGAGAAGAGCTGCTTTCCTTTTTCTAAAAGTGACCAGATCAATGAGTAGCTCATTCAGATGTGAGTTTATATATATATATATATATATATATATATATATATATATGGCGGACATTTTCACCTTGGCATTGGCCATTTGACAGTCTATCATGTTACCCTTCCCTGTTCAAATACCCAGAATCCTAAAAAATAAAATGATGATTTATGGTTTAATTTAGGCACTCAAATAAATAAGAGTTCTTAACACAGCTCATTCTTAAAACATCTCAGTGTTTACTTCTACTTTCCTTATCCATTATAAATTAGTACTTTGATTAAAAATTTAGTGAGACTGCTTAAATTGTCAGGGCTGAAACAATTTACCAAGAAAAAATACATGTCTGTAAAATGTGTTAACCCTTTTCTAAGTATTTTCAAATATGTTATTCTACTTCTCTATAATGTTGTATTTATTTCATCCCCTGTCAAACATATCAAAATATTGTCTGTTCACTACAAGTGGAATGTTTTAAAGATAATAAATAATTTATAAAGCACTCTGAACTAACTGAAGATGGAATTACCTTAAGGTGCTAATCTTGGGTAGAAGCACAGCTGTAGCCACCTGGATGGTGTGATTTTAAGAGCTTGGAAAAACCCCTATAGATTAAAAACAAACAGAAACTCTTCCCCTCTTCCCAATAGAAAACTTCACTAGCAGAGATTAATTTTTATAACATAAGGATTCTCGCTTTTTTCTATTACAAAGCACAGACCTTTGGGATATCAATACTTTAAACTGTATCTATTACTTGTATCTGAGTGTAAATGAACTTATCAGATGCTTTTGGAAAGGCTTTCCAGGTGCTAAACAGATATGAAAACTCAGGGACCTGGGAGAGAAAACATAAGGAGTAAACATGAATGTAGATATGGCAGACTGGAGCCAAAGGAAATAAATTTAATTTGCTTAACTACTTTATTACTTTATCTTACATAAATTTTGAAATTCTACATAAACACTAAGGAAAGTTAATATACCTAAATTGGATCACAATAAACTGTGGAAAATTATGAAAGAGATGGGAATACCAGACCACCTGACCTACCTCTTGAGAAACCTGTATACAGGTCAGGAAACAACAGTTAGAACTGGACATGGAACAACAGACTGGTTCCAAATAGAAAGAGGAGAACGTCAAGGCTGTATATTGTCACCCTGCTATTTAACTTATGTGCAGAGTACATCATGAGAAATGCTGGGCTGGAGGAAGCACAAGCTAGAATCAAGATTGCTGGGAGAAATATCAATAACCTCAGATATGCAGATGAGTGCATATGGCACTTTATGGCAGAAAGTGAAGAGGAACTCAAAAGCCTCTTGATGAAAATGAAAGAAGAGAGTGAAAAAGTTGCCTTAAAGCTCAACATTCAGACAACTAAGATTATGGCATCCGGTCCCATCACTTCATGGGAAATAGATGGGGAAACAGTGGAAACAGTGTCAGACTTTATTTTTCTGGGCTGCAAAATCACTGTGGATGGTGATTGCAGCCATGAAATTAAAAGACGCTTGCTCCTTGGAAGGAAAGTTATGATCAACCTAGATAGCATATTGAAAAGCAGAGACATTACTTTGCCAACAAAGGTCCGTCTAGTCAAGGCTATGGTTTTTCCTGTGGTCATGTATGGATGTGAGAGTGGGACTGTGAAGAAAGCTGAGCGCCAAAGAATTGATGCTTTTGAACTGTGGTGTTGAAGAAGACTCTTGAGAGTCCTTTGGACTGCAAGGAGATCCAACCAGTCTATCCTAAAGGAGATCAGTCCTGGGTGTTCATTGGAAGGACTGATGCTGAAGCTGATGACACTCCAGTACTTTGGCCACCTCATGTGAAGAGTTGACTCACTGGAAAAGACCCTGATGCTGGGAAAGATTGAGGGCAGGAGGAGAAGGGGACGAAAGAGGATGAGATGGTTGGATGGCATCACCGACACAAAGGACATGGGTTTGGGTGGACTCCAAGAGTTGGTGATGGATAGGGAGGTCTGGCGTGATGCAGTTCATGGGGTCGCAAAGAGTCAGACACAACTGAGCAACTGAACTGAACTGACACCTAAATTATTATTGATAAACATCTTAAAGTCAAATAAAAACTCCAGTATTTGCTAAGAAAACTGATTTTTTTCCTCAGCCTGTTAAAATGAAATTAAAAACATTTAAACTATGGGTTCAGTTCAGTTCAGTCACTCAGTCATGTCCAACTCTTTGCATCCCCATGAATCGCAGCACGCCAGGCCTCCCTGTCCATCACCAACACTTGGAGTTTACCCAAACTCATGTCCATTGAGTCAGTGATGCCATCCAGTGAACTCATCCTGTCGTCCCCTTCTCCTCTTGCCCCCAATCCCTCCCAGCATCAGAGTCTTTTCCAATGAGTCAACTCTTCACATGAGGTGGCCAAAGTACTGGAGTTTCAGCTTTAGCATCATTCCTTCCAAACAAATCCCAGGGCTGATCTCCTTCAGAATGGACTGGTTGGATCTCCTTGCAGTCCAAGGGACTCTCAAGAGTCTTCTCCAACACCACAGTTCAAAAGCATCAATTCTTCAGCGCTCAGCTTTCTTTATAGTCCAACTCTCACATCCATATATGACCACTGGAAAAACTATAGCCTTGACTAGACAGACCTTTGTTGGCAAAGTAATGTCTCTTTTTAATATGCTTTCTAGGTTGGTCATAACTTTCCTTTCAAGGAGTAAGCGTCTTTTAATTTCATGGCTGCAATCACCATCTGCAGTGATTCTGGAGCCCAAAAAAATAAAGTCAGACACTGTTTCCCCATCTATTTCCCACGAAGTGATGGGACCAGATGAATGTTGAGCTTTAAGCCAACTTTTTCACTCTTCTTTTTCACTTTCATCAAGAGGCTCTTCTTCACTTTCTGCCATAAGGGTGGTGTCATCTTCATATCTGAGGTTATTGATATTTCTCCTGGCAATCTTGATTCCAGCTTGTGCTTCTTCTAGCCCAGAATTTCTCAGCCTTGACTATTCCTTTTCCTATTTGGAACCAGTCTATTGTTCCATGTCCAGTTCTAACTGGTTTCTCAAGAGGCAGGTCAGGTGGTCTGGTATTCCCATCTCTTTCAGAATTTTCCACAGTTTATTGTGATCCACACAGTCAAAGGCTTTGGTGGCGATAGGCATAGTGGTGGCGGTGACAGGCGCACACGGCTGAGAGGAGCTACCCTATGCCCCAGGTTAGGGGCGGGGCCGAGAGGAGCTACCCCACGTTGGAGGTCAGGAGCAGTGGCTGCTCTTTGCTGTAGCAGGCATGAAGAGATACCCCACATCCAAGGTAAGAGAAACCCAAGTAAGATGGTAGGCACTGAGAGAGGGCATCAGATGGCAGACAGACTGAAACCACGATCACAGACAACTAGCCAATCTGATCACATGGACCACAGCCTTGTCTAACTCAAGTTTAGCATAGTGCCTCTAATATCTCTGAGGTCTGTGGAAATACACAAGTGAGGACCCCAGGTGTCAGTGGTCTACATAAGATGGCTCTTAAGTCTGAGGGCTATTCACTTCCTTTCTTCTCTCTCTAATAATCCCTCTCTTGTTTAATTAGCTAAAGGCATTTAGTTAAAATAATTTATTTGTAATTTAAAATTACAGATGTGAACTACACATTTATGTAATGTGTTAACACTTTTAAACAACAACCCTTGTGAGGTTCTCAGTCTTGGTATCATCTAACTTTTAACTTCCACTGTAGTTAGAAGAACTGAAGCAAGGCCACATATTTCAGGTAGATGTAAAATCCCTAGAGTGAGGAGAGGTCTCATAAATTAATTTAGCTTTCCCTACTGGACATGCCATTATTCCTTAGAAGACCAACTTTGGAACAGTCTTTTCAGCAGCCAAGAGCTGATAAAGCAAGTACCAATAAATAGTCCTGATAATATTTTTCTAAGATTGACCTCTCCCCTGAAAAATATGGTACCATATCAGTGGTAACAATCTGTAGAGTCTAACGGAGGCAAATTTTAAGGTTGGGTTCCTAATGTGAAAACCATAAATGCAAGTCCTCTCTCAATTCAAAGCCCCTCCTAACACATCTACCTTGTACCCTGGTAAAAATTCCATCTGTTACATACACATATCCGGACTTCAGGAGGTGTCATCAAGATTATAGCAAAATTAGTGTTTTTAACTTGGGAGAAAATGCCTTTTACCATTTGATATTCTATATTTCTTTGGTAGTTTCCATAATTGAGAGATGTATTACCAAAAAACAAGAGAACAGGTGAAAGAAATAGTTTGAGGTAAACTTTTTACCTGGAGGTATAACTGCAAGGTTTTTCATCACATCAGAGCCGTAAACCAACGCCTAAAAATAACCCTGGCAGTGTTTTCATATCAGTGCAAACCAATGTGATTTCCGTGTTGATTATTAACAAGCAGATTTAATGGTTAACTGAGTCTCACCTCCACTTTCCTCCATCAGTAATCAGATTTACTCTCCCACCTTAAACAATTAGAAAATGTGAACAAATACAGGAAAGGACAATGGTCAGACCCTGGACAAGAGCCAATCAAGACAGTAATTTCTCAAAAGAAATCAACAAGGTGAGTGCTTCAACTGCTCCAGCACACTGCCTGGAGAAAATGTAAATGCGACAGCACAGAGAGGAGAACCCAGTAGACCTCAATGCTCTCACTAAGATAAAAAGACAGAACTCAAGAGTTCAAGGAAGCAAAGGCAGATAGAATTTTGTGGTGTGAAACACTGATGAGATCAGGGCTACACAGAGAGAATGTTCCCAGGACCCTGAGAGAAGTCCCCTGAGTACCAATCAGTGAACACATGTAAGGACAGCTTTGAGGCTGGAGGAAAGAACCACCAGACAGGAGTAGGGAAAATGATATCCAGAGCTCACAAAAAAGCATAGAGTAGTTCGTGATCCAATGTGCAAGAGTGGAAATGCTTACTAATATCTTCAAATAAAGTCAATAATGAGGTCAAGTTTTCCTTTGACTAAAGGCTTCTCTGAACCCATACTAACAAATTTTAAAAGTAAGCCTCAAGAAGGTCAAATGGACGCCTGTTAACTGCACATGAGAATAAAGCTCAAAATTATGAAAACAATATCCAGTACAACATGAAATTCACCATGTCCAATATCTAGTCAAGATTACCAAGCATGAACAAAGCAGGAAAATATGACCCATAACCAGGTTAAAATTATTCAAGAGGAACAGAAACAGAAATTACAAAGTGATATTCCATGTGCTTTCTTCAAGAAGACTGAAGGAACCATGAAGTTGATGAGTAGAGAAATGGAAAATATTTTTAATAAATGCAAATTGAACTTCTAAAGATGAAAAACATAGTATCTCAAATGAAAACTACACTGGAAAAGTTTAACAGCAGACTATTCCACCAGGCTTCCCAGGTGGCTCAGTGTAAAGAATCTACCTGCAGGAGATACAGAAAACTCAGATTAGATCCCTGGGTCAGGAAGGTTCCCTGGAGGAAGAAATGGCACCCCACTCCAGTATTCTTGCCTGAAAAATCCCATGGACAGAGGAGCCTGGTGGGTTACAGTTCATGGGATCATAGAGTCAGACTCGACCAAGCACACACGCACCATACCATACCATTGCATTGCCAACTCCCATTGTTCCCAATCTTATCCCCTTGTTTCAGAGCAATAAATAAATAAAAATTATTTAGAAATGTACTTTTTAGTAGTTTTCAAATCATTAAAAAAAAAGAAAACTCTTAGACCACCAAAAAATCTAACATCTACCAGTTCATTCTCTTTGCTTCTACTATCAACTTCCTGTACTCATCCATTGTTAAATAAAGACATATCACGAACTTTAAATCTTTGAAATAGCCTCTCATAATTACTAAGATCTTTAAGAAATTGACATTAACATTAAAGTATGGGTTGAAAAAATTTATTTTCTGAAATCCCCCTTTAAGAAACATTTTAATTTGCCATCTTACCAAACTTTTTCTAATGATTAATTCTATTTCTGAACTGTTTATCTACCCATCTATCTCTGTTGTATATTGTCTAACCAGTCCAGGTTCGATGCACGATACTGGATGCTTGGGGCTAGTGCACTGGGATGACCCAGAGGGATGGTATGGGGAGGGAGGAGGGAGGAGGGTTCAGGATGGGGAACACATGTATACCTGTGGTGGATTTATTTTGATATTTGGCAAAACTAATACAATTACGTAAAGTTTAAAAATAAAAAATTAAAAAAAAAATTCTTACCTAAATAAAACCTTATGAACCAAAAATGCAAATAATTTGATGTTTTTTCCAATTGTGTATCATCCATTTTGAAAAAAACAGACAATGATGCAGCATACTTTTAAAGGAGATTAGAACTTTAATATAAACCAATACCAAAACAGTCTATTTCAAATATTGTACAATAATAAATGATGCTCACACTAATAGCCCTTGAACACTATAAAATCATATACTAGTTGTGAATCAACAAAATTTTAATTATGTTTAAATCAGGGATTGGCAAACTATTTGGTCTTAGAATCTAATTCAACCCACCAACAGTTTTTATATAGCCCCTAAATTAAGAATGGTTTTCATTTTTTAAATGGGTGAAAAAAATCAAAAGAGGACTATTTCATGGCATGTGAAGATTCTATGAAATTCAAACATCAGAGATCATAAATCAAGCTCATTGGAACACAGCCATATCCATTTATTTACACACTTTCTATAGCTGTTTTCATGATACAACAGAAGAGTCGAGTAGTTGCTGAGACAGAGACCACGTGTCCTGCAAAGCCTAACTTGCCAACCCTTATTTGTTTTTTAATTTATTTTAATTGGAGGCTAATTACTTTACAATATTGTAGTGGTTTTTGCCATACATTGATATGAATCAGCCATGGGTGTACATGTGTTCTCCATCTTGAACCCCCCTCGCACCTCCCTCCCCATCCCATCCCTCTGGGTCATCCCAGTGCACCAGCTCTGAGCACCCTGTCTCATGCATCGAACCTGGACTGGTGATCTGTTTCACACAGGATAATATACATGTTTCAATGCTATTCTCTCAGATCATCTCACCCTTGCCTTCTCCCTCAGAGTCCAAAAGGCTGTTCTATACATCTGTGTCTCTTTTGCTGTCTTGCATATAGGGTTATCATTATCATCTTTCTAAATTCCATATATATGCATTAGTGTACTGTATTGTTGTTTTTCTTTCTGGCTTACTCCACTCTGTATAATAGGCTCCAGTGGTTAGATCCATCTCATTAGAACTGATTCAAATGTATTCTTTTTAATAGCTGAGTAATATTCCACTGTGTATATGTACTGCTGCTGCTGCTAAGTCGCTACAGTTGTGCCTGACTCTGTGGTACCCCATAGATGGCAGCCCAACAGGCTCTCCCATCCCTGGGATTCTCCAGGCAAGAACACTGGAGTGGGTTGCCATTTCCTTCTCCAATGCATGAAAGTGAAAAGTGAAAATAAAGTCGCTCAGTCGTGTCCGACTCTTAGCAACCCCATGGACTGTGGCCTACCAGGCTCCTCCGTCCATGGGATTTTCCAGGCAAGAGTACTGGAGTGGGGTGCCATTGCCTTCTCAGGTATATGTACTACAGCTTTCTTATCCATTCATCTGCTGATGGACATCTAGGTTGCTTCCATGTCCTGGCTATTATAAACAGTGCTGCGATGAACACTGGGGTACACGTGTCTCTTTCAATTCTGGTTTCCTCTGTGTATGCCCAGCAGTGGGATCGCTGGGTCATATGGCAGTTCTATTTCCAGTTTTTTAAGGAATCTCCACACTGTTCTCCATAATGGCTATACTAGTTTGCATTCCCACCCCAGCCCTTGTTTTAAGCAATTTTTTATTAAAATATACGTCACTGAATTTTTACTTGCAATCAGTAATACACTTATGGAACAAACGATTACTCCCTATTAATCAAAACAGGAAATCAACCAGTCAACTTCTAACCCTCAACCATAATGTATGGAAACAAGAATCTCCTCTGATACACGCCACACTGGTTTCCCTACTTTTCCTCAGTAAAGTCAGACATATGCCCACCTCAGGGCTTTGCACTGTCTCTGGCTTCTGCCTGGAATGCTCTTCCTCAAAACAGCCATATGGTTCACCCCTCAGCTCCTCAAAGACTTTGTTACCCTCAGAACCTACATGATATTGCAACTCAGTGATCCCAATCCCCTTACCATTAGCATTTTTATTCCATAGCACTTAACATTATCTAACATACTATGTAATTTATATTGTTTTGTTTATCGTGTGTCTTGCCCCATAAGATCAGTGTGACCCACTTTATCACTACATGTCTAGTACAGAGAAGCTCTCAATAAATATTTGTGGAATGAATGAATGACATTTTAATTAATCTAATATTTACCCAATATTTCCCCTTGCACTGGTACCATTTGTCATTTTATTTCTTTAAGGTTGTATTATTTAAATGTTTTAGTTTCACATTTCACTTATTTCTTTACATAAAAGTTTGCTATATATCTCTACTATTTTTACTTTAACAACTAGAACTTATGGTTCCTTGAAAAGAGGTTAAACTCAAAAAAAAAAAAAAAAGAGGTTAAACTCAATGCCAGTAACTCAGGGGGCAGTAACTTAGATCACACATCTAAGGTCCAGGCTCCAAGCAGAAAAATACTGTCAGGTATATTATGCCATTTAAAACAAAATCAAGCAAGCAACATTTGAAAACATTCTAGACTAAGACATCAAATCTCTTTCCCCAAAAGCTTACTCAGTAAATACTCAAGCCACCTGTGCAAAATCTACTTTGCATTTCTCTTGTAAGTCCTTAACCTATGCATCCTCAACTCAAATAAGTAAGCAAAAAAATCCAAATATATCTGTATAACAAAAATACAAACAGATCAGCCCCAATGAAAAGAGAAATAAAAATGCAAAATACAAATTGTAGCAAATCATTCCTTATCATAAATTCTTATTATGCAAAAATGTAAATGATTATAAATGCATTCATTTCTGCCCACAAGACCACAAGAACCTCAGTTTTATTATATAAATATTAAAAGTCACTACTGTTGGGGATAACTAGAAAAAGAACAGCACTGACATAGAAATAAGAAATGTGTGCAAGTTGATGAAGGATAATATATTAATATCAGTAAATGTCCTTTATAATTATGTGAGTAAAACAACGTGTGGGGTTCCCTGGTGGCTCAGATGGTAAGGAATCCACCTGCAATGTGGGAGATCTGGGTTCAATCCCTGAGTTGGGAAGATCCCCTGGAGGAGGGCATGGCAACCCACTCCAGTATTCTTGCCTGGAAGAGTCCCCATGGACAGAGGAGCCAGGCAGGCTAAAGTCCCTGGGGTCAGAAACAGTTGGACACGACTAGGCGACAAAGCACAGCACAAAAAATGAAGTGTGGTTACTATAGATGAGAATGACATGCTTCATGCACAGGTCTCTACCTTTGAGGAGCAAACATTATAGAAGTATGGACACAGTTATACCAGTTAATGATACACCAAGATGAATTCCATGACAGAAGTCTAAATGTGAAGATGGGACAACCCAAGGAAAGGACTGGCAACTTTTCTGATAAAGAATGTTCCCCAAGGGGAACATCTAAACCATTCATTTCCACTATTCTGTCTCACTTGGTAGTTGCAATATGTAGAACTTCTTCAGTCAGATAACTCCTTAGCCCATAGTTTTCCCTCTGCTATTACACTATCCACCAAGTATTTAACAGAGTGATTATTCTCATCACACTATTCTTTTAGTATAGGGAATGGGTTATATATATATATATATAAAACTAGATCTGATAGAGTGCCTGATGAACTATGGGTGGAGGTTCCTGACATTGTACAGGAGACAGGGATCAAGACCATCCCCATGGAAAAGAAATGCAAAAAAGCAAAATGGCTGTCTGGGGAGGGCTTACAAATAGCTGTGAAAAAAGAGAAGCAAAAAGCAAAGGAGAAAAGGAAAGATATAAGCATCTGAATGCAGAGTTCCAAAGAATAGCAAGAAGAGATAAGAAAGCCTTCCTCAGCGATCAAGGCAAAGAAATAGAGGAAAACAACAAAATGGGAAAGACTAGAGATCTCTTCAAGAAAATTAGAGATACCAAGGGAACATTTCATGCAAAGATGGGCTCGATAAAGGACAGAAATGGTAAGGACATAACAGAAGCAGAAGATATTAAGAAGAGGTGGCAAGAATACACAGAAGAACTGTACAAAAAAGAGCTTCACGACCCAGATACGCACAATGGTGTGATCACTCACTCAGAGCCAGACATCCTGGAATGTGAAGTCAAGTGGGCCTTAGAAAGCATCACTACGAACAAAGCTAGTAGAGGTGATGGAATTCCACTGTGAAAGTGCTGCACTCAATATGCCAGCAAATTTGGCCACAAGACTGGAAAAGGTCAGTTTTCATTCCAATCCCAAAGAAAGGCAATGCAAAGAATGCTCAAACTATCACACAATTGCACTTATCTCACACGCTGGTAAGATCAGATCAGATCAGATCAGTCACTCAGTCGTGTCCGACTCTTTGCGACCCCATGAATCGCAGCACACCAGGCCTCCCTGTCCATCACCAACTCCTGGAATTCACTCAGGCTCACGTCCATCGAGTTGGTGATGCCATCGAGCCATCTCATCCTCTGTCGTCCCCTTCTCCTCTTGCCCCCAGTCCCTCCCAGCATCAGAGTCTTTTCCAATGAGTCAACTCTTCGCATGAGGTGGCCAAAGTACTGGAGTTTCAGCTTTAGCATCATTCCTTCCAAAGAAATCCCAGGGCTGATCTCCTTCAGAATGGACTGGTTGGATCTCCTTGCAGTCCAAGGGACTCTCAGGAGTCTTCTCCAACACCACAGTTCAAAAGCATCAATTCTTCGGTGCTCAGCCTTCTTCACAGTCCAACTCTCACATCCATACATGACCACAGGAAAAACCATAGCCTTGACTAGACGAACCTTTGTTGGCAAAGTAATGTCTCTGCTTTTGAATATGCTATCTAGGTTGGTCATAACTTTCCTTCCAAGGAGTAAGTGCCTTTTAATTTCATGGCTGCAGTCACCATCTGCAGTGATTTTGGAGCCCAGAAAAATAAAGTCTGACACTGTTTCCACTGTTTCCCCATCTATTTCCCATGAAGTGATGGGACTGGATGCCATGACCTTCGTTTTCTGAAAGTTGAGCTTTAAGCCAACTTTTTCACTCTCCACTTTCACTTTCATCAAGAGGCTTTTGAGTTCCCCTTCACTTTCTGCCATAAGGGTGGTGTCATCTGCATATCTGAGCTTATTGATATTTCTCCTGGCAATCTTGATTCCAGCTTGTGTTTCTTCCAGTCCAGCGTTAAAAATAACGCTCAAAATTCTCCAAGCCAGGCTTCAGCAATACACGAACCGTCAACTTCCAGATGTTCAAGCTGGTTTTAGAAAAGGCAGAGGAACGAGGATCAAATTGCCAACATCCGCTGGATCATGGAAAAAGCAAGAGAATTCCAGAAAAACATCTATTTCTGCTTTATTGTCTATGCCAAGGCCTTTGACTGTGTGAATCACAATAAACTGTGGAAAATTCTTCAAGAGATGGGAATACCAGACCACCTGACCTGCCTCTTGAGAAACCTGTATGCAGGTCAGGAAGCAACAGTTAGAACTGGACATGGAACAACAGACTGGTTCCAAATAGGAAAAGGAGTACGTCAAGGCTGTATATTGTCACCCTGCTTATTTATCTTATATGTAGAGTACATTATGAGAAATGCTGGGCTGAATGAAGCACAAGTTGGAATCAAGATCACTGGGAGAAATATCAATAACCTCAGATATGCAGATGACACCACCCTTATAGCAGAAAGTGAAGAGGAACTCAAAAGCCTCTTGATGAAAGTGAAAGAGGAGAGTGAAAAAGTTGGCTTAAAGCTTAATATTCAGAAAACTAAGATCATGGTATCTGGTCCCATCACTTCATGAGAAATAGATGGGGAAACAGTGGAAACAGTGTCAGACTTTATTTTTTGGGGCTTCAAAATCACTGCAGGTGGTGACTGCAGCCATGAAGTTAAAAGGCGCTTACTCCTTGGAAGGAAAGTTATGACCAACCTAGATAGCATATTCAAAAGCAGAGACATTACTTTGCCAACAAAGGTCCGTCTAGTCAAGGCTACGGTTTTTCCTGTGGTCATGTATGGATGTGAGAGTTGGACTGTGAAAAAGCTGAGTGCCGAAGAATTGATACTTTTGAACTGTGGTGTTGGAGAAGACTCTTGAGAGTCCCTTGTGCTGCAAAGAGATCCAACCAGTCCATCCTAAAGGAGCTCAGTCCTAGGTGTTCTTTGAAAGGACTGATGTTGAAGCTGAAACTCCAATACTTTGGCCACCTCATGTGAAGAGTTAACTTATTGGAAAAGACTCTGATGCTGGGAGTGATTGGGGGCAGGAGGAGAAGGGGACAGAGGATGAGATGGTTGGATGGCATCATCGACTCTATGGACATGAGTTTGGGTGAACTCCAGGAGTTGGTGATTGATGGACAGGGAGGCCTGGCGTGCTGCATTTCATGAGGTCGCAAAGAGTCAGACATGACTGAGTGACTGAACTGAACGAACTGATATACATATGAAGAAGGAAATGGCAACCCACTCCAGTATTCTTGCCTGGGGAATCCCATGGACAGGGGTGCCTGGCGGGCTACAGTCCATGGGATCACAAAGAGTCAGTCATGACTGAAGTTACTTAGCACACACATATATATATAAAAGAAATGTATGCAAGTTGATGAAGGATAATATAGTAATATCAATAATGTCCTTTCTAATTAGTATGTAAGTAAAACAAAGTGTGGGCTTCCCTGGTAGCTCAGACCTGGTGGTTATATATATAACCCAGTCCCTACATTAAAAGAATTGTGTGATAGGTGAGAATAATAACACTGTTAATATCTCTTTGTACAGCTCTCAGTAACCTTAAGAAATCAAACCAGGGTCTGCATTGCAGGCAGATTCTTTACCAATTGAGCTATCAGGGAAGCCCAATAGCTCACACATGAACAGAGAAAGGGTGCTCAATAAACACTTGTCTAATAGGTTTTCTTTATGCATTTACTTTTACTATGAATACACCAACTTAAACAATTTAGCAAAGATACAATATAATGAAAAGATCTAAAAGGCCAGGAACAATTTAGACAACTTTTCAAAATTATACCTACCTTGTGAGTCCAAATAAACAAAATATATGTATTATATTATGTTTGTATTTATTCTGAATTGTGCACTAATACCTGGTCAATAAAAAGACTGCTGCTACTGCTGCTAATTCGCTTCAGGCATATCCGACTCTGTGCAACCCCATAGACGACAGCCCACCAAGCTCCCCTATCCCTGGGATTCTCCAGGCAAGAACACTGGAGTGGGTTGCCATTTCCATCTCCAATGCATGAAAGTGAAAAGTGAAAGTGAAGTCGCTCAGTCATGTCCGACTCTCAGAGACCCCATCTACTGCAGCTTACCAGGCTCCTCCATCCATGGGATTTTCCAGGCAAGAGTACTGGAGTGGGGTGCCATTGCCTTCTCCAATAAAAAGACTACATAGAGTCTAATACAGACTTTAGTAGATACATATACAGCAAAATATATGTTAAAATAATATTAAAATAATACAATGATGAAGCATTAGATATATCATATACATGTCAAGAAAAAGAGTTTTGATGAGGAATGAGAGTAACAACTGCACATGGATATTTAAAACAGAAAATCATTTGGCCATGCCTTAATGACTCTCCAAAGGACAGAGACTCAAAATGCTTTCAACACACCTTACATAGATATGTACTCCAGTCTTACTTTTCATTTTCATAACATCTGTAACATATTGCCTAACCCCAAATTCCTGCATAATGGAACAATAAAAACTAAGAAAGACTATTCCATTCACTGTGTTACTTATGCAGAGGTTAAAAAATCAGTTTCTTTAAATACGTCAAGATGAAAATAATAGGAAAACTGAAGAACCATGGTATGCAGGACAGAAACTGGCAACTTCTCAGTGTGGCACACTGTGAACATTAAAATCCGTTTAATAAACAGATGAATGAGTGAATGACTGACTGCTAAAACATGAAGATAAAAATTTACAAAACAAATACACTTTGGAGAAAACAATGAGAAGAAATTCCACCAGATTTGCAGAAGATCGGTAAAATAAAACTAACACCATTAAGTAAAAAGTACTTAATGTGAATTTAATTCATTTTGCAAAGGAAATACCTTCAGTTAATACAAAAGCATCTTACAAACCAGCAGAGTGCTTCAACTATGTCCTTCCCTATGCCGTTCAGACAACAACCAGTTTCTTCAAGTTGGAGACCATACCATTCAACAGTAGCAGGGTCAAGTGACTACTGAAGTCAATGTTACACAGAGAGGAGGCTGCAGGCTGTGGCAGTAGGAAGAGTAAAACAAGACGCACAGAGAAGGAGTAGAAAGACAAAATGCATTCTAAACTACTTGATTCATCTAACAAATGCAAATACACATGACATCCTTGATTTAGATTTCTTTTTGTTAGAAGCCCAAGGCAAAAAAAAAAAATGAGAATGGGAAAGGGCAGTTAAGTAATAATCATTCATTGGCTATAGCCATGAGCATGATGTAAAACAAGTCTATTCACTTTCTATTAAAAAATTCATACCTCCTCCTCTCAGATTTAAACAGGTATTCACAACTTCACAGCTTATCTTTTGGTCTTCAATATTAATTATTCAAGAAAACTCATTTTTTAAAAATAGGTGGCAAGGAAGGGAATAAAAAGAAGGAAAAGTCTGAAAATTATGGAACTTGATGTCTCTCTACTGTCTAACCACTTTAGGCAGACATAAGCCTAGAGTAAATATTAGATAAACCAAAAGGGTCTAAAGTTAGAGGACTATAATTTTTGGTTAGAAAACTCAAGGCAGAAGCCTCAATACCATCTCCCTAACATTTTAATAGAGTAGAGACCTGAAAAACAACCAATTATTGCCAACTCAAAAGTCATCTTAACCTCATAACTAAGAGTGGTAATCCTATTGAAATGTATTACTTCTTAACTTCCTTTAAAAAATTTTTTTTATTTTTATAAACAATATACTTTTATTTACTTTTTTTCCTAAATGGAAATATATGTGTTGTTAAAGGTTTTAGATGGTGATTGCAGCAATGAAATTAAAAGACGTTTACTCCTTGGAAGGAAAGTTATGACCAATCTAGACAGCGTATTAAAAAGTGGAGACATTACTTTGCCAACAAAGGTCCGTCCAGTCAAGGCTATGGTTTTTCCAGTGGTCATGTAGTGGATGTGAAAGTTAAGGAGTACGTCAAGGCTATATATTGTCACCCTGCTTAATTAACTTATATGCAGAGTACATCATAAGAAACTCTGGGCTGGAGGAAGCACAAGCTGGAATCAAGATTGCCGGGAGAAATATTAATAACTTCAAATATGCAGATGACACCATCCTTATGGGAGAAAGTGAAGAACTAAAGAGCCTCTTGATGAAAGTGAAAGAGGAGAGTGAAAAAGTTGGCTTAAAGCTTAATATTCAGAAAATATTCAGAGGATGAGATGGTTGGATGGCATCACCGACTCGATGGACATGGTTTTGGGTAGACTCCAGGAGTTGGTGATAGACAGGGAGGCCTGGCATGCTGTAGTTCATGGGGTCGCAAAGAGTCAGACACAAATGAGTGACTGAACTGGAAATATTTAAAGAACAACCATACCATATTTAAAGGAGGTCTGGCTGAAAGTCCTAAACAGTACTAACACTTTATTTCTCCCTCAAAAATTGTATAAGAACACTGAAAGAGAACCATGTGGCCTCAATATGAAATAGTTTATAAATCTGGAGATATTTCAATACAGCCCCTACCATACACACGTTTACAGTCTCTACATTTCTATCCATTTAACAAGAATGTTCTTCCACCAAGGACTTTTGGAAGTTCATTTATTGTAAACTGTCCAGTAGTCATGGAATAATAACCCAGTGCATCCTCCAGAAAAGTGAAACCCTTTGATCCCTTCTATACCAGTGATCAAACTTCTTGGAAAACCTAAGATCCCCTCTTGTCCAACTCCCTAAATATTTCTAATTTATTTTTGATAGTTACATTTTCCATAATTAAGATTATGTGCTTGATAACTATATGACATTCCATGGGGTCCATGGGAATTCCTGGGCTCATCAGAAATCAAGGAGGAGGACCCTAGCTCCAAGGGATGAGTGGAGATTTCACCTGGATGGTTTTTATATTTCTACATTTACACTTGGAAGGAAAGTCAGTTATATTAACAACAAAACTTGGAGATCTTAGAACCTTAACCTCTGTTGGTCTTTGAAGATCCTGCCTGAAGTTCTTAAAATACCAGGGCCAGGTGTGCTGGTGTCTAAGCTAGATGCCCAGGCATCAGGAGAAGGCTACAGTTCAGCACGGAATGAATGCCTATTACATTCAAAGCTTGGTGCTTATTCCTATAGAAAGATTCCATGACCAAAAATGTAGACTTTTTAAAGAACAATAGGCAATTCCTCAACAGAAAGATCCTGCTACATGGATGAAGGAAAGGCATCTAGAAAAAGAAATGATAACAACTGTTAAAATAATTAGATGAAACTGTTATAATTGTTCCCCAAAGTGTGATTCAAAGACCAACAGCTTTAGAAGCACTCTGTAGTAGTTCTTTAAAATGCAGAACCCTGAGCCTTACCCCAGACCTACTGAATCAAAACCTCTGAGAGTGATGCTCAGGAATCCACATGCTATTTTATGCACATTAAAATATAAGAGTAACTATATTCAAGGGATGTTAACTATGAATCTGCACTATATGTGGTAACCTGTATATTATATAGAAAGCAATAGGGAACCAGCACTGGAGTAGAACAAGGTAAAAACTATAGTTAGGAAAATGTTTTCCATATGGTAAACCTGTTATGATGAAAAACAATAAACATTTCATCCTCTGCAAAAACAGACTATCTTATTCTACGGTATCAAGTTTAATTAAACTCAAATATTTAAATGCAAAACAAAATGAGAGGTAGTTTTACAATATTTTCAAAGTTGTTATTCAAAATGGTACTTGAATATTTCCATTAAGTATGTGTCAGTCTAATTTATGAAACTAGAAAACAAGTCCTGGCCACTGTACATAAATCAGGATTTAAAGTCTAACTAATGTACAAACGTCTTTAAAACATCTCAGCGGTGTAAAGTTGACATTTTTATCTAGAATTAATGATTCCCTGGCTATTGAAGTAGGAAGCTGTCTCCTCAAATGCCCTTTGGCTCAGTTCCACCAGGACTCATACGCTCTCCATGCTGACCCGAAGATGGACCCCAGTGTGCAGTCCATCACTCAGAACACAGTGATGCTCCACCCTCACAAGGCTTCCTGCTGCTTCTCAGACCTGCTGCCTGAGCTAAGTGTCTCCACCTCACCCTGTTATTTATCTGGTGCCTTGAAAACAAATTACTTGATTTCTGTCACTGAGCATCTTTATTAAAACAGTTGTTTATAGCAACTCTAATCAAGGACCCAAAATACTGAACAATAAAAATTCTCTGATAAATTTTAAGTAGTCATAAGCAGTTTTAAAACATAGGCACGTTATAAGGTGTTAAATCAAATTTTGATGAACTATTATATTTGACACACGGAAGCAGCAAGGAAATCTCCCACAAAAGAAAGAATGCTTCAGTAATTTGAACAATTACCTTTAGTGAATCCAGTTTGAAAATTTCTGATTTTTAATACCTTTCTTTCTCACATTGACGTTATTGAAACAAAGGAGAGTGAAAGATTATAACATTTAGAGAATAAGGACTGTAATAACATGTAGAGAAATATTTAACAGAAAAGTTCTCCAGGAGACAAAAATCACTTGTCCTTAACCATAACCTACAGGCTTTATTTATATATATCCTTAACAATAACTTTTGATGCAGAGAATGATCTGGAGTCTGATGTCTTAAAAAAAAAAAAAAAAAAACCTCTCCTTCAGCACTGCTGCTGCTGCTAAGTCGCTTCAGTCATGTCCGACTCTGTGCGACCCCATAGATGGCAGCCCACCAGGCTCCCCCGTCCCTGGGATTCTCCAGGCAAGAACACTGGAGTGGGTTGCCATTTCCTTCTCCAATGCATGAAAGTGAAAAGTGAAAGTGAAGTCGCTCAGTTGTGTCCGACTCTAGCTACCCCATGGACTGCAGCCCACCAGGCTCCTCCATCCATGGGATTTGCCAAGCACAGCACAGTACCATAAATATTCCCACCATGACCAAATTCAGGTTACCACCATGATGTCATTGATGATAGAGATGGGAAGACAGGTACACAGCCTGATCTAGGGAGCTGGCATAACCCAGATCCAGGTTGGCACTGGAGGAAGGCCCCAGGCACTGAAAACAGTGTTGTCTTATGAAGATCTGCTCCCTACTGCCTTGCTCTTGACACTGCAGACCTCACCTGACAACTTACTGATGCTTTGTCCAACTCTTGTCCTCCCAACCCACGTCTTCAGGTATACTTTTCTCTGAAACCCAAACTACCATAACTTTATCACTTAAAAAAAAAATGTTTACAGAGATGGTGATTTCCCTCCCCTTTCTCATAACACTTAGTGATTTCTTGGAATGCCCTCTGTGCTAAATACTAATTGTCCTAAAACAAATCACATAGAATAAGGCATAATGCCTTTAACTAATTTTTGGCTTGGTTTAGCAACTAACACAACAGCAGGTGGAGACAGTTAAATATTCCTGCATGGGCATTATGTTGGAAATTAAACAATAATTATGAATTTAACAAACAATTTCTGTATTTATTATTCACATATTTATATTTCTTAACATTAAAAATGCCTGATAAAAATATAAAGTGTGTCCTGAAAATATAATTCAAGCACATCAAGTTTCTTATCTTAAAACTGCAATATTAACTGTGTCAGCAAGATATTATACTAATAACAATCTCCACTGCTACCAACAGTGTAGCTTTGGATAAATAGCTTAACCTTGCTGGGGCTCTTTTTCTAAAATAGGAATCATGATATCAATCTCAGAATATTCTTGTAAAAATTAAATAAAGCATCTTCAAAGTGTATAGTGCTGATAAATAATTAACTCTCAAAAATGGAAGCAAATTGTTAGTTTTCTCCACAGTCACTGTCCTGACCTAGCAATCCTTTTATAAAAGTTTCTAGTTATTGCAGGAAAGCCTCTGCATCAGAACACTAAGTATCCTTATGGTTTTTAATATTTCCCATGTGCATGACACCCAGGTCTCAGTCCCCAGCACAACCAGAGTCTCAAGTCTAACCTTGCCCAGGTTTTAACTGCCCATGGCTACTGTCTCTAAACCCCTGAGGTGAAGACATAACCCTTTGTAATAAACAACATTAGCAGCCCTTCTGGTTTTTGGAAACAGAAACCAAAATGCATCATTACTGGTAGTTTTTTTAAATTTATTTTTAATTGGAGGATAATTGCATTATAATGTTGTATTGGTTTCTGCCATACAAGAATCAGCCATAAGTATACATATGTCCCCTACTTCTTGAACCTCCCTCCCACCTTCCAATCCCTCCTATCCCTCTAGGTCATCACAGAGTACCTGGCTGAGTTCACTGTGGTATACAGCAACTTCCTTTTAACTATCTATTTTACATATGGTAATTTATATTTTTCAGTGTTACTCTTTCAATTTGTCCTACCCTCTCCTTCCTCCGCTAGCTAACAGAAGTCAAAATACAGAGAATGTTACTCAATTTTTTTATTCTGACTAGTACAGCTTTCACTTGATAACACTATAACATCTACAAGATAGATGTGTATAGAGACAAGTGTAAATAACCTAAGTAAATTAGTGAAAATATTTCAACAGTACATTAAAGAATTAAGTTACTATAATCAAATAAATGTAGAAATCTATAAAAGTAAGACCCTTGAAGTAGGAAATGGCAACCTGCTCCAGGATTCTGGCCTGGAAAATTCCACGGACAGAGGAACCTGGCAGGCTATAGCGCATGGGGTCACAAAAAGTCAGACACGACTGAGCAACTGAGCACACACAGCACACACAAGGGTGAACGTATCTGAGTATTTTAAAAGACCATCTCAATAAATGCTAAAATGAACTTAATAAAATTATATACCTATTTGTTATTTTTTTTAATCTTTTAAAATTTATGAATAAAATAGTTCCTTACCAGGAATCATTAAATAGTATTTGATAGTTTAATAGGAACTATTAAATAGTATTAAAAGGCAAAACAAATAGCAAACAGCATATGCATAATTTAACACAAGAGGCATTTTCATCAAACTAGGAGCACAGCCTGGTTCTGTAATAGGGCATTAAAGAGAAATTAAAGATATGCTGGTGGAAATAAAAAGATAAACTAATCATTATCAGCAAATACTTTGTCTCCCACTTTTAGAGAAAATGAAGTCATCAAAGAAGGACTCCGCAGTAAGTCTTTGCAAGACTTACCTGCAGTTTCCCCCACATTTTCCTCTTTCCATTTGGTAGGAGTAGAAGAGGTATCCCTTCATGCTTGTCAAGAGTACAGGAATTATCCTTGCCTAGTTTTCAGTCCCGGAATCACTCTATCATTCCTTTCTGTTACTTTCAATGGCACCTACTTTAAGGCTCTAATCCTCCTGTCATGTTCTCTTTCAAGGTCCCAGTCCACAGGACACTACCCAACCAGCTTTCCTCCTGTTTCAGCAACACTGTCTCTCCTTACCCCACCTCCTTGTACCCTTCTTCACTCATTCCACATCCATTCCTACTGGCCTCTGTTAAACTTGAAACAAACAAACAGCTCCCACCTTAGAATTACCTAACTTCCTTATGCCTACACAAATACCATCATGGCTTGAATGCTCACTTTTTTCATCGCCTAACCTTCTGTTTGGCTTTTTTTTGGCACTTGCTGCTGGTTTCTCTCTAAGAACGCAAACTCCATGATGACAAGGTATTTGTCTGATATACAGGAATCACTCAATAAACACTGGTTGAATGAATGCATCTAACAGGACAAAGTAGTATTTATGGAACTTATCCCAGTTAGGATCTGAAGATACAAGCAAATTCCATGAACAGTGACATATGTACTCCCTTCTTTCTTTTTGTCATTTCATTAGACTTCCATCAAGCCAAGCCTATAGTCATACTCCAGACTTCCCTATGAACAGTGTGTCTTTAAGGTAAAAAAAAAAAAAAAAAAAAAAGGTGGCAGTTCTCAGCTGGCATCAGCTAGAGTACTGCAATGAAAAAGTCTCATTTTGAGGTTCCTGAAGGATTGTGGGGACAGTATGTTTCCCATGAGGGGTGAATTTCTCGTCTACTTCACAAGAAGAGAGAGGAGGGGAATGAGGTATGATCCTCACTGATTAACAGGAAGTAGTAAAAGAACCATCAGGGGCTTAGAAGGGATAAGACTGAGAGACTTGATAAAAGGCTATAAGGAAAAAGCACACGATGTCCCTCCTGAAAAGAGTCCAATGCGTAAGAACATCTTTCCATGTCAATACTCAACAAAAAGTCCCCACTGCAACAAAGTTTATTAACATTCTGGTCAATAAGTCTCTTTTCTCAGCCATGCCAGTATTTGCATGATAAATACTTACTGAATAAATTAAGAAATGCAAATGAAATTACTATATAACTAAAATAACTAAGAGAATCAATTAAAAATATTTTAATCTGTCAAATATAGAGTAAGATGCTTAATTTAAAAATTAAAATTAAAAATAGCATCTTTTACTCAGATCAGCAAAGAAGAGTTAGAAAATGTAATGGAATAAAACTATATTCAAACTACAAGAACAACAAAATAAATATAAATATCCTAACTAGAAAAGGATGGATGCTATATTTTTAGAATTTTACTAAAATAAAATTTGAGCAAATGAAAGGATATAGCATAGTCCCTGTATTGGAAAAAATAATGAATATTTTAAAGATACTGATTATTGTCATGGCGGGTGGGAGGGAGGCTCAAGAGGAAGGAGATATATGTATACTTACAGCTGGTTCACATTGTTGTACCATAGAAACTAACAGAACATTGCAATATAATTATACTCCAATTAAAAAAATTAATTATTCTCTAAACGAATCTACTGAAGCTAAAATAATTCTAGTAGCAATAATTTTGTCTTTATAAAATTATTCTAAACTTTGACACAACAGAAAAGAACCCATAAATAATGGGGGGAGGACTATATCCCTGATAGATATTAAAGCAAATTATAAATCCGCTAAACATAAAACACTGTGGGGACTTCCCTGGCAGTCCAGTGGTTAAGACTCTGCATTTCTATTACAGGGGACCTGGATGGGGAACAAAGAGTCCACATGCTGCGTGGTGCAACACTGTAGTGTTGGCACAATGAAACTAATAAGATAGTCAGAAACAGGTTGCAATAAGAATAGAATATAAGATAAAGGAGACTGGGAAAAAATTATTTCTTCATACATGAAAATAAATTTCAGAACTAAGTGTTAAAAAAATATTTATGTATGGAAAGGAAAAAATTATGCTATTTACTTTTTGTTAAACATAAATGTTTATATTTACAGCCAAAAAGAGTAAACCTTCTATACATTAAAATTGATATAACCAAACTATAAATCACCAGAGAGGCAGAGACTTTGGTTAGCCATTGCTATATTTCCAGAACTTCAAATAATATCTGGTACATTGTAGATTTATAAGCAATTTACTTTTTTCCAAATGACATCATTTGAGTCTATTCCTTTGGATTAAACTTGGACTTTTTTTTACATTAAACAATGGCTTAAAATATCTACAATTTCTACCAAAAAGTTAGCTGAATTGTGATTTACCTGTTCAAAGAGTCATGTCCAACTGTTTGAGACCCCATGGACTGTAGCCTGCCAGGCTCCTCTGTTCATGGGATTTTCCAGGCAAGAATACGGGATTGGGTTGTCATTTCCTACTCCAGGGTTTTCCCAACCCAAGAATCAAACCTGCATCTTTTGAGTCTTCTGCATCAGCAGGCAAATTCTTTACCATTGCATCACTTGGGAAACCTTGAATTGATATAGGGATTGCATTCAATCTACTGATCAAATTGTAAAGTATTGCCATCTTATCATTAAGTCTTTCAATCAATTATCTAAATAATAGTTTGTAGTTTTCAGAGTATAAATTTTGCTCTTCTTTTGTTAAATACATTCCTAAGTAGTGTATCTTTTTTGATACTATTGTATATAGAATTATTTTCTTACTTTAATTTTTTGATTGTGCATTGCAAGTATATAAAAATACAGTTAATTTTTGTATCTTTATCTTGTGTCCTCTAACCTTGCAGAGCTAATTTATTAGTTCTAATAGTTTTTTAGTGATTTCCTTAAGAATTTCTATGTACTTGATTATACCATCTGCAAATAGAGGTAATTTTACTCTATCCTTTCCAATATGAATGTCTTTTATTTTTTCTCTTGCCCAACTGCCCTAGCTAGAACTTCCAGTACAACATTAAGTAGAAGTGACAATAGTAGATATCCTTGTCTTATTCCCAGTCTTAGAGGAAATGCATTCAATCTTTCACCATTAAGCATGATGTTAGCTGTGAGTTTTTCATACATGTCCTTGAGGAAGTTCCTTTGTATTCCTAATTTGACAAGTGTTCCATGACAGGGTGTAGGTTTCCTTTAATGCTTTTTTCTAAGCTTATTGAGATGATCCTGTAACTTCTGTGTTCATTCGATTGATGTGATACATTACTTGATTTTCATATATTAAATCAATCTTGCACTGCTAGGATAAAACAAACCAATTCTCACATTCACGTAGAATTTTAAAAGACTCAGGATAGCCAAAACACTCTTGAAAAAGGAAGAACAAAGTAGAAAAATTCATTCTCAGTTTGAAAACGTAATACAAAGTAAAGGTAATTAAGAAAGAATGAGGACTTTCCTGATGGTCCAGGGGTTAAGAATTCACCTGCCAAAGCAGGGGACATAGTTCAATCTCTGCTCCGGGAAGAATCCATCTACAGAGGGGATACTAAGCCCATGCACCACAACTACTGAAGCCTGCACACTCTAGAGCCCATGCTCTGCAACAAGAGAAGCCACCACAATGAGATGCCCATGCACTGCAACTAGAGAGCAGCCCCCACTTGCCACAACTAGAGATAGCTTGCATGCAGCAACAAAGACCCAGGGCATCTGAAAATAAATAAATTTTTTGAAAAAGGAGAAAGTATGGTACAGGCACAAATAGAGAGATATAGATCAACTGAATAGACTTGAAAGTCCAGAAATAAACCCATATATCTATGGCAAATTAATTTTCAATAAAGGAGCAAAAAAACATATAATGGAGAAAGAATAGTCTTTTCAACAAATGATGCTGAGACAATATACCTGCAGAAAATTAAGTTGAGTTCTTACTTTGTACAATATATAAAAATTAACTCAAAATGGATCAAAGGCCTAAGTGTAAGAACAAAACTATAAAATAGTTAGAAGAAAACGTAAGGGTAAATCTCCACAACTTTGGTTTTTTACTAATTATGAGACACCAACACTACAAGTGCTTCGATCTTAAACATTCAAAGAAATTGCTGGGAAAAGTAGCAAAATCCTCAAAAAAGAAATGGAGAAAGATAAAAATAGCCAATTCACAAAAGAAGAAATACAAATACCAAATAAATACACACACAAAAAAAATTCCACATCATTGGTTTAGTTCAGTTCAGTCACTCAGTCATGTCTGACTCTCTGGGACTCCGTGAACCGCAGCACACCAGCCCTCCCTGTCCATCACCAACTCCCAGAGTTCACCCAAACTCATGTCCATCAAGTTGGTGATGCCATCCAGCCATCTCATCCTCTGTCGTCCCCTTCTCTTTCTGCCCTCAATCCCTCCCAGCATCAGAGTCTTTTCCAGTGAGTCAACTCTCCGCATCAAGTGGCCAAAGTATTGGAGTTTCAGCTTTAGTTATCAGTCCTTCCAAAGAACACCCAGGACTGATCTCCTTTAGGATGGACTAATTGTACCTCCTTGCAGTCCAAAGGACTCTCAAGAGTCTTCTCCAACACCACAATTCAAAAGCATCAATTCTTCGGCACTCAGCTTTCTTCACAGTCCAACTCTCACATCCATACATGACCACTGGAAAAACCATAGCCTTGACTAGACAGACCTTTGTTGGCAAAGTAATGTCTCTGCTTTTTAATATGCTATCTAGGCTGGTCATAACTTTCCATCATTGGTTACAGAGAAACAAAAGATTAAAACAAAGCTCATTTGCCTATCAAATTATTATGGTGTTGAGAGGGGCAAAACAGTACGTTAGATACAAATTCATATATAGATATAAATATAGATACAAATATACCTGTGTTGTATGTATGTACTTAGTCACTCAGTCATGTCCAACTCTGTGACCCACTGGACTGTAGCCCCCCAGGCTCCTCTGTCCATGGGCATTCTCCGGGCAAGAATACTGGAGTGAGTTGCCATGCCCTCCTCCAGGGGATCTTCCCAATCCAGGGATAGAATAACACACACACCATGCATATTGATAAATGGAATATTGTGTGCCATATCAGTAAACAAAGGATGTCACAGTCATCAGCGATTGGCAGCTACCACCAGAGGGTGAACAGATGAGCCCTGAGGAAACTCAGGATGTGAAAACACAGGATATTCACCCCAGATAGCTGAGGTGCATGTCAAAGAAATGATTTCACTGAGCCCAGATCTTCCCATACATAGAAAAGCCCTAAATTCCTTAAACTTGAGATATCTAGTTTCCTTTTATTAACAGTAGTCTTTGTTCCTTCTACCTTCCCTTTGTTGCAAAATTCCTATGTATCATAGCTCCCCCCTTTCCTTGTTGGAGTAGTTATCTCAGGGATACTTGAAATGCTGTCTCTTGAGCTTGAAATAGCAAAAATTCCCACCAAAAAAATAATAACTCTTGTGGAGCTCTACACCAAGGTCATATGTGTGGGGAGCCCTGTACCAAGGTCACAGAACAAAAATCTCTGGAACTTCCAGCACCATAGAAACTGTTGCCATGAGCCTCAGAATCTAAACCAGCAGTTACCTGACCCTATATATTGGGTAAAATACTCACCCTATTACCCATCTTATAGCAACCTAACCAATCACCAAATGCCAACCTTCCGGTAGGAATTTTTTCTGTCCTCGGGCTATAAAAACTGGCTAATACCCCATGAAAGGGGTCGGTTCTCCCTTGAGCTGGCCTGCTGTTCTAACTGTCTCCCACTCTAATAAATTTTATTCTCCCCTCATTCTGCCTCAAGTTTGGAAATTCTTTTTCATCCCACTCACACACAAAGACAGCGTTCAACTGTTAGGTTGCGTGTGCATGTTTTTTTTTTTTTTTTTCCAGTCAACAACATGCATATTCAATGTGATCTTGGCAAGGCAGCAGAAAACACTGGCATGAATACGTTCAGTTCACTTGCTCAGTCGTGTCCAACTCTCTGCGACCCCATGGACTGCAGCACGCCAGGCTACCCTGTCCATCAACAACTCCCAGAGCTTACTCAGACTCATCAACATGAGTCGGTAATGCCATCCAACCATCTCATACTCTGTCATTCCCTTCTACTCACAGCTTCAAATTTTCTCAGCATCAGGGTCTTTTTCAGTGAGTCAGTTCTTTGCATCAGCTGGCCAAAGTATTGAAGTTTCAGCTTCAGCATTGTCCTTCCAATGAATATTCAGGACTGATTTCCTTTAGAATAGACTGGTTGGATCTCCTTGCAGTCTAAGAGGCTCTAAAGAGTCTTCTCCAACACCACAGTTCAAAACCATCAATTCTTCTGTGCTCAGCTTTCTTTATAGTCCAACTCTCACATCCATACATGACTACTGGAAAAACCACAGCTTTGACTAGACAGACCTTTGTTGGCAAAGTAATGTCGCTGCTTTTTAATATGCTATCTAGGTTGGTCATAGCTTTTCTTCCAAGGAGCAACGTCTTTTAATTTCAAGTCTGCAGTCACCATCTGCAGTGATTTTGGAATCCCAAGAAATAAAATCTGTTACTCTTTCCACTGTTTCCCCATCTATTTGCCATGAAGTGATGGGACTGGATGCCATGATCTTAGTTTTCTGAATGTTGGACTTTAAGCCAACTTTTTCACTCTCCTCTTTCACTTTCATCAAGAGGATCTTTAGTTCTTCTTCACTTTCTGCCATAAAGGTGGTGTCATCTGCATATCTAGGTTATTGATATTTCTCCAGGAAATCTTGATCACAGCTTGTGCTTCATCCAGTCTGGCATTTCACATGATGTACTTCTGCGATTAAAAGCCTAAAATAAGGCAGCAGGTGACAATATTACAGCCTGGATGTACTCCTTTCCCTATTTGGAACCAGTCTGTTGTTCCATGTCTAGTTCTAACTGTTGCTTCCTGACCTGCATACAGGTTTCTCAGGAGGCAGGTCAGGCATCCCTTTAAGAATTTTCTACAGTTTGTTGTGATCCATAGAAAGGCTTTGGCATAGTCAATAAAGCAAAAGTATATGTTTTTCTGGAACTCTCTTGCTTTTTTGATGATCCAGCAGATGTTGGCAATTTGATCTCTGGTTCCTCTGCTTTTTCTAAATCCAGCTTGAACATCTGGAAGTTCACTGTTCATGTACTGTTGAAACCTGGCTTGGAGAATTTTGAGCATGATTTTACTAGCATGTGAGATGAGTGCAATTGTACGGTAGTTTGAGCATTCTTTGGCATTGCCCTTCTTCAGGATTGGAATGAAAACTGACCTTTTCCAGTCCTGTGGCCACTGCTGAGTTTTCCAAATTTGCTGGCATATTGAGTGCAGCACTTTCACAGCATCATCTTTTAGGATTTGGAATACCTCAACTGGAATTCCATTACCTCCACTAGCTTTGTTCATAGTGATGGTTCCTAAGTGATGCCCACTTGACTTCCCATTCCAGGATGTCTGGCTTTAGGTAAGTGATCACACCATTATGGTTATCTGGGTCATGAAGATCTTTTTTGTATATTTCTTCTGTGTATTCTTGCCACCTCTTTTTAATATCTTCTGCTTCTGTTAGGTCTACCATTTCTGTCCTTTATTGTGCCCATCTTTGCATGAAATGTTCCCTTGGTATCTCTAAGTTTCTTGAAGAGATCTCTAGTCTTTCCCATTATGTTGTTTTCCTCCATTTCTTTGCCTTGATCACTGAGGAAGGCCTTACCTCTCCTTGCTATTCTTTGGAAGAGTGGCATGAAGCGAGATCTTAGTTCCCTGCCCAGGAATTGAACCTGGGTAGCCTGTATGAAAACCAGGAATCCTAGCCACCAAACCAGCAAGGGCTAGCAGCTATAAGCCGTTTTTCCCTATATCTTTGCCCCCAGTGAAAAATGCATTTATCACAGAGGCAGAAACTGTAAATGCAGGTAAAACGTTTTTTATTAGAGACACAGCACAACAAGTGGGGGAGCACATAGAAAAACAGTTTGTTTAGTTGAGATAGAGGCAAGGCAGAGACGCACATCTAGCGAAACGGTGTGGGAGACCCCCCTGCTGAGGAGGAGCACAGTAAACAGGCTGTTAGTCATTTCTATAAGGCAGTTTTTCCAGGTCTTTGTCTTCATTAGGCCACTTATCTGGTTTCTTTTACCACATGTGACATAACCTGGGACACTCCCCTGGGGTGCACACACACTCCTCAGTCAAGATGAATCTCAAAGTGAAGGCTTCTGAGAGAAGCAAGACTCATTATAGCCTGGAATTATCCTCTGACTTATTTCGGGGAGACTTTGTGCAAATGTGTAATGTCTCCCTTATCTTGTCACCCTGATTATTTAACTTATATGCAGAGTACATCATGCGAAATGCCGCATGATATCTGCATGCATATCTCAGATATGCAGATGATACCACCCTTATGGCAGAAAGAAGAGCCTCCTGATTAAAGAGGAGAGTGGAAAAAGCTGGCTTAAAACTCAACATTCAGAAAACTAAGATCATGGCATCGGGCCCCATCACTTCATGGAAAATAGATGGGAAAACAATGGAAACAATGATAGACTTTATTTCTTGGGGTTCAAAAATCACTGCAGATGGTAACTGAAGCCATGTATAAAAAGATGCTTGCTCCTTGGATGAAAAGCTATGACCATCCTAGAAAGCATATTAAAAAACAGAGACATTACTTTGCCAACAAAGGTCCATCTAGTCAAAGCTATGATTTTTCCTGTAGTCATGTATGGATGTGAGAGTTGAACTATAAAAAAAGCTGAGTGCCGAGGAATTGATGCTTTTGAACTGTGGTGTTGGAGAAAACTCTTGAGAGTCCCTTGGACTGCAAGGAGATCCAACCATTCAATCCTAAAGGAAATCAGTCCTGAATATTCATTGGAAGGTCTGATGCTGAAGCTGAAGCTCCAATACTTTGGCCACGTGATGCAAAGAACTGACTCATTGGAAAAGACTTTGATGCTGGAAAATTGAAGGCATGAGGAGAAGGGGACAACAGAGGATCAGACGGTTGGATGGCATTGCCGACTCCATGGACATGAGTTTGAGCAAACTCCAGGAGTTGGTGATGGACAGGGAAGCCTGGCATGCTGCAGTCCATGGGGTTGCAAAGAGTCGGACATGGCTGAGCAACTGAGGAACTGAGCTGAACTGAACTCCCTTATCTTTTTTCTCAGAAGGGTCTTTGCCTCTCTTTGTCTTTGCCATGATTATTCCCTTGAGGTGTTAACAAGAGACAAAGACTGGCTATTTACCTTGTTTCTGCAGTTATATCCATTTTCGAGAGCAAATGGGATGCTGCTGCTAAGTCACTTCAGTCGTGTCCGACTCTGTGTGACCCCATAGATGGCAGCCCATGAGGCTGCCCCATCCCTGGGATTCTCCAGGCAAGAACACTGGAGTGGGTTGCCATTTCTTTCTCCAATGCATGAAAGTGAAAAGTGAAAGTGAAGTCACTCAGTCATGTCCGACTCTTAGCGACCCCATGGACTGCGGCCCACCAGGCTCCTCCATCCATGGGATTTTCCAGGCAAGAAGGCTGGTGTAAATTCCTCAACTGGAGTCTACCTATCTCTTGTCTTAGGAATTGCAAAGAGAAAGCTGGCTAATTGTGAATTTCCATCCTGGAGCTCGCCTATCTCTTGACTCAGAAAATGCAAAGAGGTGGCTGGCTGACTATAAATGTCCAACCTGGATCCTGTGTCTATGTCTTAACCTCAGATGGATATTAAATTACTTAAAAAAAAAATTCCCAGACACACACACACACATAGGCGCAGGAAGGAAGCATACCAAAGGGGTATTAGAAGTTATGCCACACTGTAAAATTACAGATATATTACAATGAGAATAAATGTAATAAAAAGAATTTAAAAATCAATGAAAAAGGAAGTGTTTTAGAGAAACATATCAGCAGCTAATGATCACCAAAACATTTCTGCTGCTACGACCCAAAACCCAGCAATGAGAAAACAGGTACCACAGATACAGTCATCCATGTAGCAAATATCCTTTTCCGTTACCTGCTTTGGAAGTAATCAGCTGCAGCACTAGAGGCCTTCTAGTTACAATGCCTGACCCTCGAGGGAGAAAGTCCCTAAGAAAAAAAGAAAAAGAAAGAACAGATTAAGGCATTTAAAGGAATTCTCATCACTGATCAAATTACAAATCAAGATCCATGATTTTCAACCTTTCAATGCAAGATCCAACTTATAAAAGAGGTATTTGCAAAACAAAAAAGGAGGACTGGGTAAGGGTCCTTATACTGAATATTAACACACATGCATTATTATAATGACCTCACTGGAATATGTAATTCACTCATTTAGCTGGAATTAATTAATAAAAATTTGCCTTAGACTACTGTGTATTGTCAATTATTTTTTATTTTCAGAGAACATACATTTAGAAAAACATCTGATGTGGAAGTGGATCATTAAACTCTTTGGTAATTAAAAAATTCATTGCTTCATCCACCTTCAAGACTAATACTCACACCATCAAATACTGTCCATTTTAAGAGGTCATAAAGGCACATTAAACTGTATCTTCCAAATACATAAAATTTCTCCCCAAATACAGTCACACAAAATATGGGATTCAGTTCAGTTCAGTTGCTCAGTCATGTCCGACTCTTTGCAACCCCATGAACTGCAACACACCAAGCCTCCCTATCCATCACCAACTGCCAGAGTCTACCCAAACCCATGTCCATTGAGTCGGTGATGCCATCCAACCATCTCATCCTCTGTCGTCCCCTTCTCCTCCTGCCCTCAATCTTTTCCAGCATCAGGGTCTTCTCAAATGAGTCAGCTCTTTGCATCAGGTGGCCAAAGTATTGGAGTTCCACCTTCAACATCAGTCCTTTCAATGAACACCCAGGACTAATCTCCTTTAGGATGGACTAAGTAGAGATAAATGTTGGGTATGTAAGAAGTAACAGCAGAAAAAATACTGCAATTTGATTTTTTTGTTGTTTTCATTCCTGATAGGAGCTTATTAAAAAGGAGATTTTTTTCAAATAAACATTTTCTTTAAAATGGCATGCTAATATGCACTAGATCAATAAAACTACAGCAAAGAAAGTATTTTATAATTACATCTACACTGGCACATAACTCAGTACAGATTCTGCAATTTTAAAGAGAATTCATAAACGTATCTATAACACTGATTTTAAACATACTTAGAATGCTTCACAACTTTTAGAAGAGTCATAATTTTAAAAATCACAAAATTCCATTCAAAATAAACTTAAGACCCAATGGCAATGGTTCCCAAAAAGTAGCTCCAGGACCACCAGAAAGTATTTTGACCACAGACACCCAGGATCCATCGGGAGAAGAAGCAGCATCGAGACTCTTTAACAAGCACCAGGGGACTGATGTTCACCATGGTTGGAGAACCACTGGCCTCACAATAGGAAATGTTCCTGAACCATCTAGTGGGTAATAACAGCGTGGAATCTCTTCAAGAAAATTAGACATACCAAGGTAACATTTCATGCAAAGATGGGCACAATAAAGGGCAGAAATGGTAGGGACCTAAAGGAACAGAAGATATTAAGAAAAGGTGGCAAGAATACACAGAAGAAATATACAAAAAAGATCTTCACGACCCAGATAATCACAATGGTCTGATCACTCACCTAGAGCCAGACATCCTGGAATGGGAAGTCAAGTGGGCCTTACCAAGCATCACTATGAACAAAGCTAGTGGAGGTGATGAAATTCCAGTTGAGCTATTTCAATTCATAAAAGATGATGCTGTGAAAGTGCTGCACTCAATATGCCAGCAAATTGGGAAAACTCAGCAATGGCCACAGGACTGGAAAATGTCAGTTTTCATTCCAATCCCGAAGAAAGGCAATGCCAAAGAATGCTCAAACTAACGCACAATTGCACTCATCTCACATGCTTAAAGTAATGCTAAAAATTCTCCAAGCCAGGCTTCAACAGTACATGAACCGTGAACTTCCAGATGTTCAAGCTGGATTTAGAAAAGGCAGAGGAACCAGAAATCAAATTGCCAGCATCAACTGGATCATCGAAAAAGAGAGAGAGTTCCAGAAAAACATCTATTTCTGCTTTATTGACTATGCCAGAGCCTTTGACTGTGTGGATCACAACAAACTGTAGAAAATTCTTAAAGAGATGGGACTACCAGACCACCTGACCTGCCTCCTGAGAAATCTGTATGCAGGTCAGGAACCAAGAGTTAGAACTGGACATGGAACAACAGACTGGTTCCAAATAAGGAAAGAAGTACATCAAAGCTGTACATTGTCACCCTGTTTATTTAATTTATATGCAGAGTACATCATGAGAAACACTGGACTGGATGAAGTACAAACTGGAATCAAGATTGCCAGGGGAAATATCAATAACCTCAGATATGCAGATGGCACCACCCTTATGGCAGAAAGCAAAGAAGAACTAAGGAGCCTCTTGATGAAAGTGAAAGAGGAGACTGAAAAAGTTGACTTAAAACTCAACATTCAGCAAACTAAGATCATGGCATCTGATCCCATCACTTTATGGCAAATAGATGGGGAAACAGTGGAAACAGTGACAGACTTTATTTTGAGGGGCTCCATAATCACTACAAATGGTGACTGCAGCCATGAAATTAAAAGACACTTGCTCCTTGGAAGAAAAGCTATGACCAACCTAGACAGCATATTCAAAAGCAGAGACATTACTTTGCCAACAGAGGTCCATCTAGTCAAAGCTGTGGTTTTTCCAGTAGTCATGTATGGATATGAGAGTTGAACTATAAAGAAAGCTGAGTGCTGAAGAATTGATGGTTTTGAACTGTGGTGTTGGAGATGACTCTTGAGGGTCCCTTGGACTGCAAAGAGATCAAAACAGTCCATCCTAAAGGAGATCAGTCTTGAATGTTCATTGGAAGGACTGATGCTGAGGCTGAACCTCCAATACTTTGGCCACCTGATGAGAAGAACTGACTGATTTGAAAAGACCCTGATGCTGGGAAATATTGAAGGCAGGAGGAGAAGGGGACAACAGAGGATAAGATAGCTGGATAGCATCACCAACTTGACAGACATGAGTTTGAGTAAACTCCGGGAGTGGTGAGGGACAGGGAGGCCTGGCGTGCTGTAGTCGATGGGGTCGCAAAGAGTCGGACACGACTGAGTGACTGAACTGAACTGAATGGCCTGGAACTACTATCAGTTTTGTAGGAAATTTGGCAGAACACAGCCTCAACACAGATGGGATTTCAGTAAACAACAGCTTCTACAACCAGTAAAGGTCAGTGAGAAGACTGCAAAACCCAAGGCTTTAGCTCCACTGATACTTTAAAACAGGGCATTACAGGGATAAAATTGAGCAAAATTTCCTCCACTTACAACGAATTTATTTTGCAAGCACTAGTGTAAATTCTAACAGCCTCTTAGGTAGGTTAATGAATTTACTCCTTGACTCCAAAGGCTAAGTTTCATTTGGAATGTCACTGATGTGACTAAAGTAGAGAATAGTGAAATTACAGATGTGTTTTACTCTTTAAAAAAATTCTACCAGAATAAATAATATTATTTATTATCAAAAAATTCACTGAAAAACTAAGAACTCCTAGAGAGATGCTGTGGCCATGGGTCTGTACTTAGGTGTATGAAATCTAATAGGAAGAGACATGCATGCACATAGGAAACCATTTAGAAGAGACCAGATAAAATACATTAGAGTTCAGAAATGAGAGACTAACATTGTTTTAAAAACATTTCAGTCAGTTCAGTTCAGTCACTAAGTCATGTCCGAATCTCTGCGGAGTTTCAGCTTCAGCATCGTCCTTCCAATGAACATTCAGGACTGATCTCCTTTAGGATGGACTGGTTGGATCTCCTTGCAGTCCAAGGGACTCGCAAGAGTCTTCTCCAACACCACAGTTCAAAAGCATCAATTCTTCGGTGCTCAGCTTTCTTTATAGTCCAACTCTCACATCCATACATGGCTACTGGAAAAACCACAGCTTTGACTAGATGGACCTTTGTTGGCAAAGTAATGTCTCTGCTTTTGAATATGCTGTCTAGGTTGGTCGCTTACTCCTTGGAAGGAAAGTTATGACCAACTTAGACAGCATATTAAAAATCAGAGACATTATTTTGTCAACAAGGGTTCGTCTACTCAAGGCTATGGTTTTTCCAGTAGCTATGTATGGATGTGAAAGTTGGACTATAAAGAAAGCTGAGCGCTGAAGAATTGATGCTTTTGAACTGTGGTGTTGGAGAAGACTCTTGAGAGTCCCTTGGACTGCAAGGAGATCCAACCAGTCCATCCTAAAGGTGATCAGTCCTGGGTGTTCATTGGAAGGACTGATATTGAAGCTGAAACTCCGATACTCTGGCCACCTGATGCGAAGAGCTGACTCATTGGAAAAGACCCTGATGCTGGGAAAGATTGAGGACAGGAGGAGAAAGGGACAACAAAGGATGAGATGGTTGGATGGCATCACTGACTCGATGGACATTGGGTTAGGGTGGACTCCGGGAGTTGGTGATGGACAGGGAGGCCTGCCATACTGCAGTTCATGGGTTCACAAAGAGTCAGACATGACTGAGAGACTGAAGTGAACTGAACTAGGTTGGGCATAGATTTTCTTCCAAAGAGGAAGTGTCTTTTAATTTCACAGCTGCAGTCACCATCTGCAGTGATTTTGGAGCCCCCAAAAATAAAGTCTGCCACTGTTTCCCCATCTATTTGCCATGAAGTGATAGGACCAGTTGCCATGATTTTAGTTTGCTGAATATTGAGTTTTAAGGAAACTTTTTCAGTCTCCTCTTTCACTTTCATCAAGAGGCTCTTTAGTTCTTCATCGCTTTCTGTCATAAGCGTGGTGTCACCCGCGTATCTGAGGTTATTGATATTTCTCCCCGCAATCTTAATTCTAGCTTGTGGGTCATCCAGCCTGGCATTTCATACAATGTACTTTGTGCATAAGTTAAGTAAGCAGGGTGACAATACACAGCTTTGACGTTCTCCTTTCCCTATTTGGAACCAGTCTGTTGTTCCACGTCCAGTTCTAACTGTTGCTTCTTGAGCTGCATACAGATTTCTCAGGAGGCAGGTCAGATGGTCTGGTATGCCCATCTCTTTAAGAATTTTCTAGTTTGTTGTGATCCATACAGTCGAAGGCTTTGGCATAGTCAACAAAGCAAAAGTAGATGTTTTTCTGGAACTCTCTTGCTTTTCTGATGACCCAGCAGATGTTGACAATTTGATCTCTGGTTCCTCTGCCTTTTCTAAATCCAGCTTGAACATCTACAAGTTCATGGTTCACGTACTGCAGAAGCCTGTCTTGGAGAATTTTGAGCATTATTTTACTAGCATGTGAGATGAGTGCAATTGTGCAGTAGTTTGAACATTCTTTGGCATTGCCCTTCTTCAGGATTGGAATGAAAACTGACGTTTTCCAGTCCTGTGGCCACTGCTGAGTTTTCCAAATTTGCTGGCATGTTGAGTGCAGCACTTTCACAGCGTCATCTTTTAGGATTTGAAATAGCTCAACTGGAATTCCATCACCTCCACTAACTTTGTTCATAGTGATGCTTCCTAAGTGATGCCCCCTTGACTTCCCATTCCAGGATGTCTGGCTCTAGGTAAGTGATCACACCATCGTGGTTATTTGAGTCATGAAGATCTTTTTTGTACAGTTCTTCTGTGCATTCTTCCACCTCTTCTTAACATCTTCTGCTTCTGTTAGATCCATATCATTTCTGTTCTTTATTGTGTCCATCTTTGCATGAAATGTTCCCTTTGTTTTCCGTAATTTTCTTGAAGAGATCTCTAGTCTTTCCATTCTGTTGTTTTCCTCTATTTCTTTGCACTGATCATTAAGAAAGGCTTTCTTATCTCTCCTTGCTATTCTTTGGAACTCTGTATTCAAATGGGTATATCTTTCCTTTTCTCCTTTGCCTTTAGTTCAGTTGCTCAGTCATGTCCGCTGCGACTCCATGAACCACAGCACACCAAGGCTCCCTGTCCATCACCAACTCCCAGAGTCCACCCAAACCCATGTCCATCGAGTTGGTGATGTCGTCCAACCATCTCATCCTCTGTCGTCCCCTTCTCCTCCTGCCCCCAATCCCTCCCAACATCAGAGTCTTTTCCAATGAGTCAACTTTTCGCATCAGGTGGCCAAAGTACTGGAGTTTCAGCTTTAGCATCATTCCTTCCAAAGAAATCCCAGGGCTGATCTCCTTCAGAATGGACTGGTTGGATCTCCTTGCAGTCCAAGGGACTCTCAAGAGTCTTCTCCAACACCACAGTTCAAAAGCATGAATTTTTTGGCACTCAGCTTTCTTTATAGTCCAACTCTCACATCCATACATGACCACTGGAAAAACCAATAGCCTTTGCCTTTACCTTCTCTTATTTTCTCAGCTATTTGTTAGGCCTCCTCAGATACCATTTTGCCTTTTTAAAAACATCTAAGTACATATAATTAGAAACTCTTTTAATAATCTCCAGGATCTATATTATTAATAGAATATTTGCTATTTTGAATGTTTTCAATAATCACTTTAAGAAAATCAGACCTACTCTGGGCCAAGGCCTAAAAAGAGAAAGTTAATTTGAGAATCAAGATGGATAAAGGGATAACAAAACAAAACTCCAAAGAGCTAGAGGCCATCTGTTTGAGTTATTAGGACCATGAATGAGGTTTCAGTATATATAGATGCCAAAAATAAAATACACAGGACTGAGTGATGCTGTTTAACAAGTCAATAAAGTATTTTCTTTAAGAGAAAGAGGTAGAAAGAAAGATGGAATGAAGGAGCAAAGGAGGTTTAGTTACTTAATACCTTTGTGTTGGCATCTGTTTCAACTCATGCTTGTGATCATATGTTTATACTGTAGATGTAAGAACAATCCTTTGAACATTATTAAAGCAAAAGAGAAGGTATCATACATTTTAAATAGCAAATAATTATCATATGTTTGGCTAAAAAGTAATCCAACAGATATAGCTTACACTTATCTCTACTTTTGTATTAAGTAAACAGAAGTTTTCATTAAGAGTAATAAGTGGTTTCAAGTACCCACTTCGTGGCTCTAACCAATTCTACCTGCAACACATACATTCCCACCAAAAGTCAAAAGATTTGGTTACCAAATCCTGCCATTTCAAAGTCTTTTCTGACTTCACAGCAGGATTTGAGCACAAGAAAGCACCAGAGAGAAATCTCTTCTGAAGAGTAATTAATCTGGCTCCCTGAAGATTCACGTCATTCTGGTGATACAGCAGCATGAAAACCATATGCCCAGCAGCCTCCTGCTGTTAAAGCTGAGGGGTTGAACCCTCAAATAAAACACAGAGAACCTCTCATAGAGCCCCAATTCTACCATGGAATGGGCAAAATTCTCTAAACCTCAGTTTCCTTTTCTACTAATTTGAAATAATTCTATGAAATCAAATGAAATGCAACACATGGCAAATTTTTAAAAACCAAAGCACCACAGAAAAAAAAGTAGTACTATTATTATTGTTACAATACAGCTATGGGGTGTTTTCCCTTATATTTTAGCATTCTCTCATCTACAAAAAACAGCCTTGACAATTTTTAACATTTAATGAATGAAATATGGATCTGAAGAGCCTGAGACCCCACCCGATTGGTCCCCTTGATGTTTACCAGCTGCACAGGTTTGGAAATCTCAGTTCCTTATTCCAGCCTCAATTGACAGGGAGCCAGGGCACTGATATAAGAATCATGAATAATTCCTTAGCCACTAAATACAACCATCCATTTGAATTTCAGGTGGTTGGTTCTCCTGAAAGCAGATGTAACGGAAAAATTACTTCATTGAAATAATGCAGGAAAAAATGACCTGTGCCTTTACTATTACTGTGGATATAAATTATGTACCCTTTTCCTCAAAAATGGACTTTCAAGCTAAAGTGAGAAGAGTAATCTGGAGAGATGTAGTGTTACATTGACTCCCTTCTTTAGCCTGAATGCCTCACCTATGATTGGACTGTACAGATTTTTAAGGCAGGAGTAGTGCCTCCCTCTCTATGCCACATAGCAGCCACAATCCTAATGCCTTTCTTCTCTCTCAGCTCACCTCAACAAAGCACTAATCTACACAGTCTTAACAGCTGGTCTTCAGGCAATAAGTCAGTTCTCTTTCATGGTTTCCTGATTCCTGAACAAAAAGTAGAGAACAGTTTCCATGCTATGGTCTAAGAACCACTTTGATAACATTTCCTACTGGCTCTTCCAGAAACTTAGTTACCAGGAAATATGATCATTGTTCAATTACAAAATGAGTGACCCTCAGAAACCTAAAAAAAGAGCAATTGCTGTATCAGAAAAGCTAAAAGAATTCCCCCCTTAGCAAATAAATTATGAACATGCTTTTGTTCAATATAGATGTAATGAGACTAACTAAATGGTCTGTTCAATAAATAAATGTTTAACATTTGCCCTTGACTAAAGCCAAGAGGTATGACTCTTAACCTCCAAAAAGTTAATTCAAATAACTGATCCATTCAAACAATCTTAGTCTTGGAGGGAGACTGTTGATGTTCAGTCGTTCAGTCATGTCTGACTCTTTGTGACCCCATGGACTGCAGCATCCCATGCTTCCCAGGCTTTCACCATCTCCTAGAGCTTACTCAAACTCATGTCCATTGAGTTGATGATGCCATCCAACCATCTCATCCTCCATTATCCCCTTTTCCCCCTGCTTTCAAGCTTTCCCAGCATCAGGGTCTTCTCTAATGAGTTGGCTCTTCCCATCACGTGGCCAAGGTATTGGAGCTTCAGCTTCAGCATTGTCCTTCCAGTGAATATTCAGGACTGATTTCCTGTAGGATGGACTGTTTTGATCTCCTTGCAATCCAAGGGACTCCCAAGAATCTTCTCCAACACCACAGTTCAAAAGCATCAATTCTTCAGTGCTCAGTTTTCTTTATGGTCCAACTCTCATATCCGTACATGACTACTGAAAAAACTATAGCTTTGACTGTATGAACCTTTGCTGGCAAAGTAAGGTCTCTGCTTTTTAATATCCTGTTGAAGTTGGTCATAGCTTTCCTTCCAAGGAGCAAGTGTCTTTTAATTTCATGGCTGCAGTCACCATCTGCAGTGATTTTGGAGTTCAAGAAAATAAAGTCTGTCACTGTTTCCATTGTTTCCCCATCTATTTTCCATGAAGTGATGGGACCACATGCCATGATCTTCATTTTTTGAATGTTGAGTTCTAAGCCAACTTTTTCACTCTCCTCTTACACCTTCATCAAGAGGCTCTTTAGTTCCTCTTCGCTTTCTGCCATTAGGGTGGTGACAACTGCATGTCTGAGGTTATTGATATTTCTCCCAGCAATCGTGATTCCAGTCTGTGCTTCATCCAGCTCAGCATTTCACATGGTGTATTCTGCATATAAGTTAAATAAGCAGGGTGACAATATACAGCCTTGATGCACTCCTTTCCCAATTTAGAACCAGTCCTTTGTTCCATGTATGGTTCTAACCTGTTGCTTCTTGACCTGCATACAGGTTTCTCAGGAGGCAGGTAAGGTGGTCTGGTATTCCCATCTCTCTAAGAATTTTCCACAGTTTGTTGTGATCCACACAGTCAAAGGCTTTGACATAGTAAATGAAGCAGAAATAGATGCTGAGGTGGCAGGTGGGAAATAACATGGAAATAACTACAACAAGCTCTACGGTTAAGTTCTATGATTGATAAGGTGAAGTACAAACACACCATAGAGAATAATCTATTCTTTTTGGGGTACTAGGCAGAAACTATTTCAAAACACATGAGGTAGGAGGGACTTCACAGGAGATCAGGAGGTATAAAGACATGGGGAAGAGATCTACATAACACAGAACATCATGGAACTATAAGTATTAAAGGAAGGTCAGGATGAGGTGAGAAGTGTCTGGAGAAGACCTTAGAGGCTTCAGTTTTTGGGGGTTTTATTCCTATGAAAACAAGAGGGAACTGAAGAGTTTTAATTGATCAAATTACAGATCAATTTCAATTTCATGATTGAAAAATGAACTATATAGTCTTCTGCTGAACAAAATTATGCTAAAAAATAACCTAACAGTGGGACACACTTCCTTAGGGTCTAGTATAATGCATTTTATTTATTTGACTTGCCATGCTTTGATTAATGTACCAGTCCTATGTCTAGAGCAGTGTGCTTATTTTGTATGCATGCTGGATGTTTAATTTGTAAAATACTACATATTGTATCAAAGGGGGAAAAAAAAGAGCCACGGTCTTCCCAGGTGGCGCAGTGGTAAAGAAACTACCTACAATGCAGGAGGCTCAGGTTCAATCCCTGTGTCAGGAAGATTCCCTGGAGTAGGAAATGGCAACCCACTCTAGTATGCTTGCCTGGAGAATCCCATGGACAGGTGAGCCAGCCAGGCTAGAGTCCATGGGGTCGCAAAGAGTCAGAAAGGGGGACTCTACAGAGAACGTTGAAAAGAGGGATGACAAAAGATAGGGAGACTAGTCATTAACCAGTCCTAGGTCACTGGGGAAGAAGATGATAAAGGTTAAATCCAAGGTAGTGATAGTGAAGACAGTGAAGACAGAAGACAATAAAGAGAATAGACAATTGACAGGACTTAATGATCACTTTCATGTGGAATGAAATGATATGAAGGAGTTAAGATAAATCTCACATTTCTGGTTTGGGGACCTGATTGAAGAGTGGTGCCATTAACCAGAAGAGGAAATACAGAAAGATCCAGTTACAGCTACGATATGTTTACTGTGTACCAAGCATCACTCTCATAACATCATCTCTTATATTGATCTTCATAACAACCCTGCTGCTGCTAAGTCACTTCAGTCGTGTCCGACTCTGTGCGACCCCATAGACAGCAGCCCACCAGGCTCTCCTGTCCTTGGGATTCTCCAGGCAAGAACACTGGAGTGGGTTGCCATTTCCTTCTCCAATGCATAAAAGTCAAAAGTGAAAGTGAAGTCATTCAGTCGTGTCCGACCCTCAGCTACCCCATGGACTGCAGTCTTCCAGGCTCCTCCGTCCATGGGATTTTCCAGGCAAGAGTACTGGAGTGGGGTGCCATTGCCTTCTCCGCATAACAACCCTATGAGGTAGATATTATTGTTATTTTCACTTGCATAACAACCCTATGAGGTAGATATTATTGTTATTTTCACTTCACCAGGGAGGACACTGAGGCACAGAAAAGCTACATAATTTTCTCAAAGTCACAAAGCTAGTAAGGGACAGATCTAAGACTCAAACCTAGAAAGTCTAACTCTAGCATCTGTGCTCTTGAGCATTAGACTGTGCTACACTATAAATCATGTGTATAAGGAGATCATGAACTCCTTATTGCCAAATTCAGACTGAAATTGAAGAAAGTAGGGAAAACCACTAGACCATTCAGGTATGACCTAAATCAAATCCCTTGTGATTATACAGTGGAAGTGAGAAATAAATTTAAGGGACTAGATCTGATAGACAGAGTGCCTGATGAACTATGGATGGAGGTTCCTGACATTGTACAGGAGACAGGGATCAAGACCATCCTCATGGAAAAGAAATGCAAAAAAGCAAAATGGCTGTCTGGGGAGGCCTTACAAATAGCTGTGAAAAAAAAGGAAGTGAAAAGCAAAAGAGAAAAGGAAAGATATTCCCATTTGAATTGCGGAGTTCCAAAGAATAGCAAGGAGAGATAAGAAAGCCTTCCTTAATGATCAATGCAAAGAAATAGAGGAAAACAACAGAATGGGAAAGACTAGAGATCTCTTCATGAAAATTAGAGATGCCAAGGGAACATTTCATGCAAAGATGGGCTCGATAAAGGACAGAAATGGTATGGACCTAACAGAGGCAGAAGATATTAAGAAGAGCTGGCAAGAATACACAGAAGAACTGTACAAAAAAGAGCTTCATGACCCAGGTAATCACAATGTTGTGATCACTCACCTAGAGCCAGACTTACTGGAATGTGAAGTCAGTGGGCCTTAGAAAGCATCGCTACGAACAAAGCTGGTGGAGGTGATGGAATTCCACTTGAGCTATTTCAAATCCTGAAAGATGATGCTGTGAAAGTGCTGCACTCAATATGCCAGCAAATTTGGAGAACTCAGCAGTGGCCACAGGACTAGAAAAGGTTAGTTTTCATTCCAATCCCAAAGAAAGGCAACGCCGAAGAACGCTCAAACTACTGCACAATTGCACTCATCTCACATGCTAGTAAAGTAATGCTAAAAATTCTCCAAGCCAGGCTTCAGCAATACGTGAACTGTGAACTTCCAGATGTTCAAGTTGGTTTTAGAAAAGGGAGAGGAACCAGAGATCAAATTGCCAACATCTGCTGGATCATGGAAAAAACAATAGAGTTCCAGAAAAACATCTATTTCTGTTTTATTAACTATGCCAAAGCCTTTGACTATCTGGATCAGAATCAACTGTAGAAAATTCTGAAAGAGATGGGCATACCAGACCACCTGACCTGCCTCTTGAGAAACCTGTATGCAGGTCAGGAAGCAACAGTTAGAACTGGACATGGAACAACAGACTGGTTCCAAATAGGAAAAGGAGTACGTCAAGGTTGTATATTGTCACCCGGCTTATTTAACTTATGTGCAGTGTACACCATGGCTGGGCTGGAGGAAGCACAAGCTGGAATCAAGATTGCTGGGAGAAATATCAACAACCTCAGATATGCAGATGACACACCATTCTTGTGGCAGAAAGTGAAGACGAACTAAAAGCCTCTTGATGAAAGTGAAAGAGGAGAGTGAAAAAGTTGGCTTAAAGCTCAACATTCAGAAAACGAAGATCATGGCATCTGGTTCCATCACTTCATGGGAAATAGATGGGGAAACAGTGGAAACAGTGTCAGACTTTATTTTGGGGGGCTCCAAAATCACTGCAGATGGTGACTGCAGCCATGAAATTAAAAGACACTTACTCCTTGGAAGGAAAGTTATGACCAACCTAGATAGCATATTCAAAAGCAGAGACACTACTTTGCCAACAAAGGTCCGTCTAGTCAAGGCTATGGTTTCCAGTGGTCATGTATGGATGTGAGAGTTGTACAGTGAAGCAAGCTGAGCATTGAAGAATTGATGCTTTTGAACTGTGGTGTTGGAGAAGACTCTTGAGAGTCCCTTGGACTGCAAGGAGGTACAATCAGTCCATCCTAAAGATCAGTCCTGGGTGTTCATTGGAAGGACTGATGCTAAAGCTGAAACTCCAATACTTTGGCCACCTCATGCGAAGAGTTCACTCATTGGAAAAGACCCTGATGCTGGGAGGGATTGGGGGCAGGAGGAGAAGGGGACGACAGAGGATGAAATGGCTGGATGGCATCACTGACTAGATGGACACGAGTTTGAGTAAACTCCGGGAGTTGGTGATGGAGACGGAGGCCTGGCGTGCTGCGATTCATTGGTTGCAAAGAGTCAGATACGACTGAGAGACTGAACTGACTGACTAACTGACTGAACTGACACTATAAAATTAATGGGAGAAAATGAGGACATGCTGATCTTTAGATACCCAGAGAGTATCTAGATTGAGACAAGTACAGTTAGAGTGAGCAACTGGAACTCAGGATATATGTCCTGTCTAGAGGTAAAAATCTGTGAGTCTTCAATGGAGCAGACTTTTGAAGCCAAGAGAACAGATGAGTAGGAATAGTATGGAGAAGAGTGATTAATATGGACTCTGGAAAATACCAACACTTATTGAGCACATGAAAGAAGCAAACTAAGAGACTGAGAAGGAGTGCACAGAGCATAAGTTAAATATTGGAAGTCAAAGGTATCCCCAAAGTCATACTAGCCTTTTAAGACACATCCACTTAGATGTCTCAAAATCAGTCTCTACAATTCAATTCATTATCATCCATCCAATATGTTTCTCCTCCTTTATTCTCAATCACAATCCACATCATATTGATGATGTGTCAGCCAAACATCCATGTGACATGTGACACATGTATGTGACATCCATTAATGTCAGCCAAACCAAGTACCTGGAAATCATCCACCCACCATCTTCCTCTATCTTCATGCTCCAAATTGATCACCACGTCCTGCTAGTTCTTCCTTAATATGGCTTAAAAGCATCCTTTCTACTCTATTTCAACCACGATTTCAGGTGCCTCCAAGTCTCAAAATGACAACCACAGTAATCTCCCAATTAATTTCCCAGCATCCAATTTGATCACCCTCCAATCCAACCTCAACAGGAATGTAAGTCCCATTACATCACTCCCAGACTCTAAACCATTAAATGTTTCCCCATTGTATTTAGCATGAAACCCAGACTATAAACAGAGCAGAAAAAAAGTCCTGACTCCTAGTGGAAGTTTCTATATTCACTTGGGTTCGCAGGCACCTTCCTTGGCACATTCCATGCTCCCTCACGGTTGCTCTCTCATTTCTTCATCTAGCCAACTCCTATTTAATCCTCAATACTCAGCTCCACATCGCCTTCTCTGAGAAGCTGTCTTTGAAATCCCCCTGTACATGGCCTCTACTTAAGCTCTCAATACACACTTGTCATACTGGTCTATTTACATGTATGCTCCTTCATCCCTATGTTCCTCCCAATGCATCCTGCAGTGCCCAAGTATTATTTTTTAACACTTTCTAATATCTTGCTTTCAATGAGGATGCTTTCTCATTGCCCATATATTCACAACATGATAGGAAAACTTTCCCATATCTAATCCCCAAACAGGCAGACAATAGGCATTTTACATGGACAGAAAGGACAGGCAAAATAGCTTTCAATTTACCAGTAACTTCCTAAGACCATTTAAACTAATATCTTAGTTATCTTATTATGAATGTTTAAGATGTGACAGTACTCACCAAAATACAAAATATATATCATAGAGGTCAATAATACTGAATAACTGAAGACACAGAATAGAATTTGAAGGAAAAAACATTTTTAAAAATCCAAGAACCAATATACTTTTTAAAATCATTCCTTAAAGACAGAGATGTCTCTTCCGAAAAATTATACTCAAAATATAATTTTATGTGCTCCAAAATAGTCCCTGTCAGATTATCTCATGGTCCTTCAAAATGATAACCCAATTTTAGAAAAAAGGAAGGAAAAGAGAAAAGAGGGATAGAGAAAAAGAGAGAAACAGAGATAGGTCACTGCCAAATACTGCCTACCCTCTACCCGAAGAAGCACTGAGGTCATGTATTCCATACACTGAACACAATGGCACTGTTAAACAGCTTTGTGTTTGCGTGCCCTAATCTCGGAGCTTTGCCAGCCATTACAATGCCACTTTAATTGCTGAAGGAAGTAATTATGCCAAAATCCACACATTTAATTGGAAACTTTCCACTGCAGTTTCCTTTTTCCCTAAATTCTTGGCACGCAGTAAGAATATTTGCACTTACAGATTTGTAAAAGATCACATTTTGCTGCTATCATTTACTCTATAATTTGTAGTATTCAATAAACATCACCAGCATTTTGCTCAAAAAACAGTTGCAAATCCCAATGCAGGAAACACAATGTTTTTTGTTTTTTTTTTTACTAACATCTAAGAAATTTCAAAACTTACCTTTTGTTCACAAAACTCAAAATTTCTAAGCAATAGTGTTAGTCACTCAGTCATGTCCGACTGCAATCCCACAGACTGTAGCCCACCAGACTCTACTGTCTATGGAGTTTTCTTGCCTACTGGAGTAGGCTGCCAAGCCCTCTGCCAGGGGAAGCAATATGTTTTCATTAAATATAGTTAACCAATAATTAATGGTTCCCATTGCAATATTCAAAATGCAAAAGTTTCTGAGTCAGAGATCTATAAACTGAATGAAAAAGCCAGTTCTCAGTTCAAAATACCATGTGTTCTCCCCACTAGGAAATGCTCTCAAGAACTTAATGCTTTCATATTTAATCCATTTTATTTGCTTATTCACAAAGTCAGTTTGTTCAAGAATTTAAGGCACCAGATTAATGAGTCTTAGCATCAAGCAAAGGCACTTAGCTGTCACTCTATTTTAAATCAGATTATACCTTACCCTCGGTAGCTGCCATGCAAGTGGATGACAAAGGAACAACTAAACAGACTTTTAGTTGCCTGCCCAATATCCATTTTCCCATTATTTCTTATTAACAGAATCCCAATTTTGTTGCAAATGGCAATATGCCCAACTTAAATAGGTAAATAAATAAGCCTACACTTCCCAGCCTCCCTGACAAATGAGGTGTCAACACAATTAAATTTTAGTCAGATGTAATTAGAGGCTGTTGAGAGACATCACAGACAGTTCCTTTAAAGGATCTAATTCAGCAGTTGTGTAGCTTTTGCCCTTCCCTCTTCCTTCTTCTCCCTGTCAGTTATACATGATAGCAAAGCTCCTGCAACCATCTCACAGCACAAGGCAACCTTGAAGATGAAAGCTATGCACTAAGAATGGCAGAGCAAAAAAAGACAAAAGTTCAAGAACAGTGGTGTTATTATGAGTCACTGAACCAGCCTTTTGCTGCCTAACAAAGAGAATGACAAACAAAAAGAAAGACACCAAACCTAGAGCCTATTATACAGAGTAAAGTAAGTCAGAAAGAGAAAGATAAATATCATATACTAATACACACACACACACACACATATATGAAATCTAGAAAGACGGTACCGAAAAATTTATTTGCAGGGCACCATTGGAGACACAGACATAGAGAATACACTTATGGGCATGGGTAGAGGGGAGGCGAGGGTAAGATGTATGGAGAGAGTAATATGGAAACTTACGTTACCATATGTAAAATAGACAGCCAATAGGAATTGGCTGTATGTTTCAGGGAACTCAAACAGGGGCTGTGTATCAACCTAGAGGGCTGGGATGGGGAAGGGAGATGGGAGGTAGATTCAAGAGGGAGGGGATATATGTATACCTATGACTGATTCATGTTGAGGTTTGTTTGACAGAAAGCAACAAAATTCTGTAAAGCAATTATTTTTCAATTAAAAAATATATAAACTTTTTAAAAAAGAGAGAGACACCACACTTTAGAAGTGTTTCTCAACCATTTTGTACTATTGTGTACCTAATAAGGCCTAATAATGGTCTTATTAGCCATTTTCCCCATTAGTTTTCCCTTCATTAAATTTAATACCACAGATGTACTATAGTATATTACTGAGTGTACTTTATACATAACAAAATATTTTTTTGACCTCTAAGAATCAATTTTTGACCCATCAGGGGCAGTCTTACCCACAATGAGAGCATGTAGGAAATGGAAACCCATTCTAGTAGTACTTTTACCTGGAAAATTCCATGGAGGAACCTCGTAGACTACAGTCCATGGGGTCACAAAGAGTCGGACATGACTGAGCGATTTCACTTTCACTTTTCACTACAGATCAAAGAAGAATAAGAGAACCCAGGAAACTAAACAAACACTCAGTTCTGTTGGTCATCCTTTCCTGCTGTTTTTGTTCAGACGCTAAGTCATGTCTGACTCTTTGCAACCCCATGGACTGTAGCCAGGCTTCTCTGTCCTTCACTGTGGAAATAACAAGGTCAGACAGCCTTTGCCTCAAACCCCAGTACATTCCCTTCACAACCCTGGAGACATGGGCTGGATCATATGTAACCTTCATTTGGCTAAGTTAAAAGGCAGGCCTAAAGCCTGGCTATCAAAGAAACCGAAAGGCATCCTATTCCCCTTCTCCATGAAGCCCCTTTATGAACCTTAGATCTTTCAACTTTAACACCAGGATGACTAGGAAAGGCCCGTAGGGAAGACCACATCCAGTGAGAAACAAGGATGAGAGAACACTTCCCCAATGACTACGGCAAGGCTGATCTAGGCAGCTCACTTCAACCCCTCCTCTACTAAGGAATAACTTGGAGAAATGTAGCCCAATTACTGTCCTTGGTCCTGAATGTGTATCATATTACCAGTTTTTTAGCAGGCAGATGGAAGGCAAGAGTATGAGTAAGAGTAGAAGCTTCTCTAGCCAATACTGTACTCTTCAGTGTTCATTTTTCTGAGATATTGGAAGAAAAAAATAGCCAAAAAGTATAGGTCAAACAGGAGATGACAAGAGTGAACATCGGGATTCTAGGAATCAATGAACTAAGATAGACTGGAATGGGTGAATTTAACTCAGATGACCATTATATCTACTTACTGTGGGCAGGAATCCCTTAGAAGAAATGGAGTAGCCATCATAGTCAACAAAAGAGTCCAAAATGCAGTACTTGGATGCAATCTCAAAAATGACAGAATGAACTCTGTTCATTTCCAAGGCGAACAATTCAATATCACCAATATTACCAATATCATAGGTAATCCTAGTCTATGCCCCGACCAGTAACACTGAACAAGCTGAAGTTGAACAGTTTTATGAAGACCTACAACTAACACCCAAAAAAGATGTCCTTTTCATTATAGGGGACTGGAATGCAAAAGTAGGAAGTCAAGAAACACCTGGAGTAACAGGCAAATTTGACCTTGGATTACAGAATGAAGCAGGGCGAAGGCTAATAGAGTTCTGCAAAGAGAACACACTGGTCATAGCAAACACCCTCTTCCAACAACACAAGAGAAGACTCTACACATGGACATCACCAGATGGTCAACACCGAAATCAGAATGATTATATTCTTTGAAGCCAAAGATGGAGAAGCTCTATACAGTCAGCAAAAACAAGATCAGGAGCTGACTGTGGCTCGAATCATGAACTCCTTATTGCCAAATTCAGACTGAAATTGAAGAAAGTAGGGAAAACCACTAGACCATTCAGGTATGACCTAAATCAAATCCTTAACGATTATAGAGTGGAAGTGAGAAATAGATTTAAGGGACTAGATCTGATACACAGATTGCCTGATGAACTATGGATGGAGGTTCGTGACATTGTACAGAAGACAGAAATCAAGACCATCCCCAAGAAATAGAAATGCAAAAAAGCAAAATGGCTGTCTGAAAGGGCTTACAAATAGCTGTGAAAAGAAGGGACGTGAAATGCAAAGGACAAAAAGAAAGATATACCCATTTGAATGCAGAGTCCAAAGAATAGCAAGGAGAGATAAGAAAGCCTTCCTCAGTGATCAAGGCAAAGAAATAGAGGAAAACAACAAAATGGGAAAGACTAGAGATCTCTTCAAGAAAATTAGAGAAACCAAGGGAATATTTCACGCAAAGATGGGCACAATAAAGGACAGAAATGGTAGGGATCTAAAAGAAACAAAAGATATTAAGAAGAGGTGGCAAGAATACACAGAAGAACTGTACAAAAAAGATCTTCACGACCCAGGTAATCACAATGGTGTGATCACTCACCTAGAGCCAGACATCCTGGAATGTGAAGTCCAGTGGGCCTTAGAAAGCATCACTACGAACAAAACTAGTGGAGGTGATGGAATTCCAGTGGAGCTCTTTCAAATCCTGAAAGATGATGCTGTGAAAGTGCTGCACTCAATATGCCAGTACATTTGGAAAACTCAGCAGTGGCCACAGGACTGGAAAAGGTCAGGTTTCATTCAAATCCCAAAGAAAGGCAATGCCAAAGAATGCTCAAAATACTGCACAATTGCACTCATCTCACACGCTAGTAAAGCAATGCTTAAAATTCTCCAAGCCAGGCTTCAGCAATACGTGAACTGTGAACTTCCAGATATTCCAGCTCGATTTAGAAAAGGCAGAGGAGAGGAACCAGAGATTAAATTGCCAACATCCACTGGATCATTGAAAAAGCAAGAGAATTCCTGAAAGCCATCTATTTCTGCTTCATTTACTATGCCAAAGCCTTTGACTGTGTGGATCACAATCAACTGTGGAAAATTCTGAAAGAGATGGGCATACCAGACCACCTGACCTGCCTCTTAAGAAACCTGTATGCAGGTCAGGAAGCAACAGTTAGAACTGGACATGGAACAACAGACTGGTTCCAAATAGGAAAAGGAGTTCGTCAAGGCTGTATATTGTCACCCTGCTTATTTAACTTATATGCAGTGTACATGATGAGAAACGCTGGGCTGGAGGAAGCACAAGCTGGAATTAAGATTGCTGGGAGAAATATCAATAACCTCAGATATGCAGATGGTACACCACCCTATGGCAGAAAGTGAAGAGGAACTAAAAAGCCTCTTGATGAAAGTGAAAGAGGAGAGTGCAAAAGTTGGCTTAAAGCTCAACATTCAGAAAACAAAGATCATGGCATCTGGTCCCATCACTTCATGGGAAATAGATGGGGAAACAGTGGAAACAGTGTCAGACTTTATTTTGGGGGGCTCCAAAATCACTGCAGATGGTGACTGCAGCCATGATATTAAAAGACGCTTACTCCTTGGAAGAAAAGTTATGACTAACCTAGATAGCATATTGAAAAGCAGAGACATTACTTTGCCAACAAAGGTCCATCTAGTCAAGGCTATGGTTTTTCCAGTGGTCATGTATGGATGTGAGAGTTGGACTGTAAAGAAAGCTGAGCACTGAAGAATTGATGCTTTTGAACTGTGGTGTTGGAGAAGACTCTTGAGAGTCCCTTGGACTGCAAGGAGATCCAACCAGTCCATCCTAAAGGAGACCAGTCCTGGGTGTTCTTTGGAAGGAATGATGCTAAAGCTGAAACTCCAGTACTTTGGCCACCTCATGCGAAGAGTTGACTCATTGGAAAAGACTCTGATGCTGGGAGACATTGGGGGCAGGAGGAGGAAGGGACGACAGGATGAGATGGCTGGATGGCATCACCAAAACGATAGACATGAGTCTGAGTGAACTCTGGGAGTTGGTGATGGACAGGGAGGCCTGGCGTGCTGCGATTCATGGGGTCGCAAAGAGTCAGACACAACTGAGCGACTGAACTGAACTGAACCGAACTGAATTAATGATATAGACACGGCTATATCTTTTTTTGGCTATAAAGATATAGCCAAAGATATAGCCATATTAAAGATATAGCCATAAAGGTACCATGTATGTGATATATCACTTTATTTTCTTACCTGAAAGGTGCTTTTTCTTGTCTATTTAATTGACTTTTTTCTGTGATCCTATAACATTGACTATGATAACTTTAAAAATCAAAGAACTAAGGAATAAGAAAAAGCATTCAACCTTGAAGAGATGATTTTATATATATAAACATGCACATATATGGAGAAGGCAATGGCAACCCACTCCAGTACTCTTGCCTGGGAAGTCCCATGGGCAGAGGAGCCTCATAGGCTGCAGTCCATGGGGTGGCAAAGAGTCGGACACGATTGAGTAACTTCACTTTCACTTTTCACTTTCATGCACTGGAGAGGGAAATGGCAACCCACTCCAGTATTCTTGCCTGGAGAATCCCAGAGACGGGAGCCTAGTGGGCTGCTATCTATGGGGTCACACAGAGTCAGACACGACTGACGCCACTTATCAGCAGCAGCACATATATATTTTTTAAATATACATGTAATAAATATTTAGCTACTTCTTATCTTAAAAGTTACCTTTTGAAACTATATTCCCAATGAAAGTTTATGAAAAATACTTTTTATAGTTCTAAGTCCTGAGATGTACTAGAAATAGCCATTAGAAGCTCAATGGCACCCCACTCCAGTACTTTTGCCTGGAAAAATCCCATGGACGGAGGAGCCTGGTGGGCTGCAGTCTATGGGGTCGCAAAGAGTCAGACACAACTGAGTGACTTCACTTTCACTTTTCACTTTCATGCATTGGAGAAGGAAATGGCAACCCACTCCAGTGTTCTTGCCTGGAGAATCCCAGGGACGGGGAAGCCTGGTGGGCTGCCGTCTATGGGGTTGCACAGAGTTGGACACGACTGAAGCGACTTAGCAGCAGCAGCAGCAGCAGAATTCAATAAATTCCTGCTTACTACTCAATAAACTCTGCTGACTAAAGAAAGCATATTAATGAGTAAATTTAAGAATTATATTCTCTATCTGCAATTCTCTGCGTACACCCATTAGATTATATTGCTTATTTGTGTATGTCAAGAGTAATATGTAACCAACATATCCACCAACAATCAGTAAATTGAGTGTGTGACTAAGGTGACATTTTTTTTTTTTACTTTCCAAATTATTTGCTATACTAAACTTGCTTGGTGGTTTCCTTGGTTATTTAGAGCAGGAGTCCTCAACTCTAGGATCTAATGCCTAATGAACTGAGGTGGAGTTGATAAAATAATAATAGAAATAAAGTGTTCAATAAATGTAATGTGCTTGAAACACCCCAAAACCATCCTCCTTCCCCCAGTCAGTGGAAAAATTGTCTTCCAATAAACTGGTCCCTGGTGCCAAAAAGGTTGAGGATACTACTTTAGAGTATATAGCATCTCAAAGTATCATTTGTCTCAGCAACAATGTTTACTTTCTTCTAAAACCCAGCAAGCTTTAAAAACAAGCACACAAGCTTTTGAAAATTTAAGCAGTCCAAAGGAGAACAGATCATTAGGTTCAAGATAAAACAATCAAAGCTGACAGAATCTACTAAAAAATCAATGGCAATGAGTGCTTAAGGTAGCATTTAACAGAGGAAATGGAACAGAGATATTAATGGAGTAATTCTTTTCAAATCTGAATATAAGAAACATTAATGTTTAATGGTCCATTTTCAAGAATAAATGCTAATTTAAGAATGAGGAACTATCTACCAATAGCTAGCTTGAATAATGACTGGTTGCTAATGAAGCAACCTTAAGGGTTACCAAACTGCAAAGTCCAGGCAAACGGAGAGAGGGATGCCTAGAGTTTCACAGGGTCTCACTCCATTGGTGAATTCGAAACATAAGAATGGGAATAAGTGCCCAGGAAAGGGGGAAACAAGAGGTCAGGAAGGGGCCTGTGCATAAACAGGAAGAGCATAAACTAAAGCGAAGTCTGAGAAGATGGTTCGCCCCACAGTAGTCAGCCAGTGAGGAACTGGGGGAGGCACCTGCATGCTAGGGAATGAACTGCTTGCTGTGATGACACTGGGTGTGCCTGCTCACTGGACACTCGATCTTGCAAAACCTACATTAAACCGCCCTTCTCTCTGCATCTCGGTTCTCCCAAGTCCATTCTTTGGGTTTGGGTCAGTGGGTTTTATTTCCTACAGGGATTTATCTTTATTGGAGTTTTATTAGATAAAAATATAATAATTATTTCTGTGAAATGGCTTTAAATACTTATTTTTAAGGCGGTATAGCACAGTGGTTAAGAGCACACATTCTAGCACTAAAAATGCCTGGGTTTAAATTCAGAATCCACTGCTAACTGGCTCAGTTTCCTCACCTGTAAGTTGGGGTCGGGGTGGAGATAATACAATCCATCTGTGGTGGCCATATGTGATACATAACTCAGTTTTTTTTTCTAATTTGAGAAATAGACTCACAGACACAGAAAACAAACTTATAGTTACCAAAGGGGGAAGGGGTGGGGGAGGAACTACTATATACAAAATAGGCAAACAACAAGGACCTACTATATAGCACAGGGAACTATATTCAATATTCTGTAATAACCCATAGTGGGAAATATGAAATATATTTGTATTTATACACCAGAAAGTAAGTAAATCTATACTTCAATTTTAATTTTTTTAAATTTTTTCTGATGTGAGAACAGTAAAATGATGCATGAAACTTATATTGTATCATGAAATCTGAAACAGCACCCTGAAATTAAACAGACTAATATATCAAATATATATTTTCTACTAATAAATCTGTTACAAAACAAATGAATAGTCACACTAACAGAGATAAAGATAACCTATGAATAATCTCACATCACTCAGGTAAAGTTCGCCAGTAAATGAGTTTAGGTCAATGTAAGTTTTACAAAATGAATTACAAAAATACTTCCTTTTCAGAGGATTCTGCATTTCAAAATTGTACACAGAAGACTGCAGTACTTATAGTAACATTCCCCGACAGCTCAGCAGGTAGAGTCTGCCTGCAATGTAGGTGACGTGGGAGACTTGGGTTTGATCCCTGGGTTGGGATGATCCTCTGGGGAAGGAAATGGCAACCCACTCCAGTATTCTTGCCTGTAGAATCCCATGGACAGAGGAGCCTGGCGGGCTACAGTCCATGGGGTCGCAGAGAGTCAGACACAAATGAGTACACTAGCACCTCGCACTGGTAAGTGGTCAAAAAATGTTAGCTGCTGTCATTAACACCACCATCATCTTTATCATCATTTTAGGCAAAAACAGTAGTTATTCTGAAATCTATTTAGTAATTAATTACCCAAATTTGTTTCAGAACATGTATCTCCATAGCAACAAGTTTCTTTGACGATCTTTTGCTAGCCATAGGCATGTGACTTTAGGGTAAACTAGATTCAGTTTGTCACATTGTATGGAAAGTTCCGGGTGATATGAAAAGGAAATATATCAAAATAAACACCTATAACTTTAACCTTTTCATCTGCTTCCTGAAAAGTCATTAGCTATCTAAGGACTTCATTCTCTAAGAGCTCTCAGTATTGTTCAACTGCTTTCCATGAGAAAGGTTAATGTAAAACATGGAATGAAAGCTTAAACCAACAAACATTCTCCAACTACAGTGTGTTCAATTCAAATACCGAATGAAATGAATCCCCTGGCATCTAGAGTATTCCACAAGCGTGTGGCAAGTGTTATTTCTAGCCACTTAAAAGCACCAGTAAAAAGAGCTCAAATACTCAGAAAAGAAAAGACCTCCATTCCCATGAGGAGAGGCATTTATTAGCTCTTAATGGCCCTCTTTCATTGCCTTTCCACTGACACATCTCTAATTGTTCCAATTATAATTTCAAGTAACAAAACCAATAATGGTAAAAGCCTATAGTTCAATGTGTGCATTGTGAAAAGTGGTCTTTAACAGCACAAACCACATATAAAAATATATGACAACATGAGATCTGGACAGGCAATAATATCACAAAAAAAGAGAGAGGAGGTGGTATAAAAGAGCACTGGTCAAAAAAAACAGCTTAGGTTCCAGCTGTGAATTCAACACATCATTTAATCTGTAAGAGATTCAGTTTTCTACATTTTTAAAATGTGAGGACTGAACTAATGTCTTCGAATGCCTCTGCTACTTCCAATGTTCTATCAGTCTCTGATGTTAGAAGTAAATCAAGATACACAGGATCTAATCCCACCCTTGGCTTTCGAAGCAATCTTAAGTCCTTCTGCTTTCACTTCCACAACTGGGGATATTTGTATTCAGTTGAAATCCAGTGAAGGCAAAGGATTATGTCTTTTATTTTCTCCCTACTACCATGCATGGCACATAGCAGGTACTCAAAAATATTAGAGGAAAGAAGAAAAGGGAGGAAGGCAGGCAGAAAGAGAGGAAGAGAGGGAGAAAGGGATCAGTTGAATAATTTATTACGGCTGGAATGTTGCATATAGGAGGAATTAAAGTGAGCTTGGCATATGGATTTCTTACTTTTAAGAAAGATCATAGTAGGAAGTTTTAAATTTAGAGAATATACTATATTAGAAAATATTACAGAAATAATATGTATTAAATATTTTCTGTCCTCAGAAATAAGATACTAAAAAACTTAGTATCTTATTTGTGATGGGCTATATAGGGTTATATATTTATGAATTATTATTGTGATACTTTAATGAATCATAAATTTTTTTTCATTATTAAATATTTTTCCTCATTGTTAGTATTTAACAGGTGGCTCAGAGGTACAGAACCTGCCTGCAATGCAGGAGACGCATGTTTGATCCCCTAGGTTGGGAAGATCCCCTGGAAAAAGAAATAGCAACCCACTCCAGTATTCTTGCCAGGAAAATCCCATGGGCAAAGGAGCCTGGCGGGCTACAGTCCTTGGGGTCACAAAGAGTCAGACGCAACTGAGCACACATGCACTGCAATATCAATATAAGTAGAAAAGTAAATCTCAATCAATTGAAAACGGAAGTGAAGGAAGAAAAGACAGAATGAAATCTCTTGATTTATTGAATAAAAGTAGCATCTAACACAAGAGTTTTAACATTACAGCAATATTAACATTAACACAATATTAACAAAACAGAAGTACTTTAAATTAATTACATATTTATGTTACTAAATCTATTTTGTTAACATGAATGTGAATATCATATATGTTCACTATTAGTCACATGCCAATAACTCAAAAGTAAAGTGAAGTTTCAATTGTCACTCTCAGTCCATGCTCAAGAGTCACATCTTTTCTCCTGAGTCAATGAGATTTGAGATGCAATAAGTCAATATATTTTAAACTATTGGATGTGACCAGTAAGTAGGTGATGAAATCGATTTTATAGATCATGACATTTTTTTTATAATGGAAAAGAATAGAAATCAGTAGAAAATATCCCAGTACATCACACGTACAAATATTAAGCATTTCATAAAACTTCAGTTTCAGTTTTATAAACATTCACTGGGTCACAATCTCTAACAAAGAGATACAGTCAATGTTTGAAAAACACCAGGTGCATCTTCACTCTTCCACTTAAGACTACGTATGCTTGTGATATTTTACATATATTCCAATTTCAGATTTCAACATTAAAAGAGTTATTGTTTAACACTAAACTAAAGAATTTTAGAGTTTTAAAGAACATCATCAAGAGCTTGAAAACCCTAGATTTTTATATATTAAGTCCCATTGGGGTTCCAGTTTTAAATAGTCCGTCAAGGTAGTCCATCTGCAATGAGAAAAAGGGATAGAGTGAATTAGCTGTGCAGATCCTGGGGAGATGTGTGACTGGCCTGCTAGAAAGGAAGAAGCAAAAGAAAGAAATCAGAGATTAGGTCAGAGGGAGAAAGAGGGTCCTTTCTCTATATGAAATCAGGAACTACTGATCTGACTAATATTTTAAAGGATCACTTCAGCTATTAAGAATAAACTAGGGTTCAGAGAGAAGTATGGAAAGCAGTAGATGTTAAAGTAAAAGAGGCAAAACATGATAGAGTAGAAACATGGTGTTAGCAGTGAAGGTGGTGAGAGGTGGTCAGATTCTAGGTATGTTTAAATATAAGGCCTGCCTGGAATTATTTCTGCCTTGCAGCACACTGTCGTGGGACATGGACAGACTTTGTTTATAAGAAGACCTGCATTCAGATAACAGCTCTACTGCTCATTACCTTGGCTAACAGCTCTCTAAGTCTCAGGGTGGAAGTCTATGTGAGAAAAATAGCATCACATACTCTAGAGGGTTGTTGAAAGTATTAAATAATATTCATAGAGTACATAAGGAGTGTCCATAAATGTGAGCTCCTTTTCTTCCTATTATTATTACTTATTAGAGACATATTTAAAATACAGAAGGCACAGGAAGTCACATCTGGTGGATATTTCCTGAAAGAATTTTTGACCAAAAATAAGTTTCCCAAAAAAAGGGATATCCATAAAATATAAAAGATTAGTACATCTTTTGGTGTTCTGAAGTCAATTTCCTATGTGTACAGGGTAGGTAAGGGGGTCCACACACTAAAAACAATTCTGACACAAGCAGAGTTCCCAAGAATTCAACAGAATTCTGATACTATCTACCCAGAGATCGCATAAGATTCCACAAGTTAAGGATTCAGTCCTATAAGACTCCCACCCCCTTCCTACCACTTCATATGTCAATTGCAAGCCCAGGTTATCATTAGTGCTTCTGACCTGCAGGACTAGAGATTGGAGGTTCTAATAACCTCTCCCTTGGTTTCAGATGCCAGTCACAAGTCCAGGTTGTTACCAGTTCTTCTGACCAACTTGCTACAAAACAGAGGTTCCTGCAAACTTCTCCTTGTGCTGTGCTGTGCTTAGTTGCTCAGTCATGCCCAACTCTTTGCAATCCCATGGACTATAGCCCAACAGGCTCCTCTGTCCATGGGGATTCTCCAGGCAAGAATACTGGAGTGGGTTGCCATGCCTTGCTCCAGGGGATCTTCCCAACCCAGGGATTGAACCCAGGTCTCCCACATTGCAAGCAGATTCTTTACTGTCTGAGCCCAGGGAAGCCCAACCTTCTCCTTGGGGTCAATTAATTTTCTACAAGGGGCTCACAAAACTCAGAGAAACATTTTACTTACTAGATTGCTCAGTTCATTCAGTAGTGTCTGATTCTTTGCAACCCCATGGACTATAGCCCGCCAGGCTCCTCTGTCCATGGAATTTCCCAAGCAAGAATACTGGAGTGGGTGGCCATTTCCTACTCCAGGGGATCATCCAGACCCAGCAATAGAACCCATGTCTTCTGCATTGCAGTTGGATTCTTTACCACTGAGCCGCCGAGGAAGACTTACTAGATTACTAGGTTATAAAAAGATATAACTCAGGAACAGCTGAATGGAAGAGATGCATAGGGCAAGGTATGGAGAAAGGGCCCAGAGCTTCCGTGCCCTCACCAGGTGCACTACCCTCCCCAAATCTCCAGGTGTTCACCAACCTTGAAGCTCTCTGAACCCTGTCCTTTTGGGTTTCTGTGGAGGCTTCCTGGTGTAGTCATGATCAATTTAATCCTTGGCCGTTGATGATTGCTCCAATCTCCAACCCCCTCTCATCCCCAGAGGCTGGGGAGAGGGGGAAACTAAAGGTTCCAACACATGATGACTTGGTTGGTTTCTCTAGCAATCAGTCCCCATCCTTAGGTGAGGTCCAAATGTCACTTTATTAACCTAACGAAAGGTATCTTTAAGGCTCTCATCACTAGGAAATTCCTAGGGTTTTGGAAGCTGTGAACCAGAAAATGTGGATGAAGACCAAACATGTGAGAGGAATATATTTTGGTTATCTGAACGACCAAATGTATACATCTTATAAATCATAATATCACAGTTCAGTTCAGTTCAGTCGCTAAGTATTGTCCGGCTCTTTGCGACCCCATGAGTCACAGCACGCCAGGCCTCCCTGTCCATCACCAACTCCCAGGGTTCACCCAGACTCACACGCATCGAGTCGGTGATGCCATCAAGCCATCTCATCCTCTTTCGTCCCCTTCTCCTCCTGCCCCCAACCCCTCCCAGCATCAGGGTCTTTTCCAATGAGTCAACTCTTCGCATGAGGTGGCCAAAGTATTGGAGTTTCAGCTTCAACATCAGTCCTTCCAATGAACACCCAGGACTGATCTCCTTCAGAATGGACTGGCTGGATCTCCTTGCAGTCCAAGGGACTCTCAAGAGTCTTCTCCAACACCACAGTTCAAAAACATCAGTTCTTCAGAACTCAGCTTTCTTCACAGTCCAACTCGCATTTTATTAAAAAACAAAAGTAGTAGATTCAGAATTATGTCAGACCCTGGATTTTGTACAAAAGTTTCTTGACAGTCTGGTTCATCATTTCATTAAGACTGAGTTAATGGTGGAACATGAAGAGCAGCTTCTTGATCTTTGAAATGGGAGAAAGTTATTTAAAAAGAAACTTGACTTCCCTGGTGGCTCAGATGATAAAGTGCCCACCTGCAATGTGGGAGACCCAGGTTTGATCCCTGGGTTGGGAAGATCCCTTGGAGAAGGAAATGGCAACCCGCTCCAGTATTCTTGCCTGGAGAATCCCATGAACAGAGGACTCTGATAGGCTACAGTCCATTGGGTTGCAAAGAGTCAGACAAGACAGCAACTTCACTTCTTATGTATACATATAGCCTAGTCACTTTGCTGTACAGGAGAAACTAACACAATATTGTAAGGCAACTGTATTACAATAAAAAATTTTAAATAAAATAAATAAGAAGGAATTAAAAGCACTTTTTTATAAAGTACAACTGAATTGCACCTAAAAATATCTTACTAATGTTTGACAATTTACTTCATTCATTTCTTCAGCTAATCTTTGAAAGCTGTGTTGTTGCCAGAATTGTGAAAAGATTAAACAATCCAGTAATTGTCCCTTCACCAGGAAATTCAATCTAGTACATCCATCCTTCATCAGCCTCATATTCTGAAATCATATACTACCTATAAACTTAGAAGGTGACTCATCTCCTAGAATTTAAAAATATCTACTTCAAAAGCAGCCCATTATATTTTCAGTATTGAGATTGTGCTTTTAAACTTACTCATTATTTTTACCCTACAATCTACTTGTATCCACATTGATTTTCCTATCTCTTCGGCCTCTTCACTCTTCAATAAACTTAATTTTATGTTAAATTGAATTGACTTGAAATGCTCCCTCATATATTAAGAAAATGTTTCCTGATAACTGCTTCATTTTATTAAAAGTCCTCTTCCTGATCTTCAAGATACTCCCCTAAATCCAGTTTCACACTAAGTATTTTTTTCATTCTCCTCCCAACCATATACACCCAGAAATTTAAAAAAAAATTAAAAATAAATCTTCAGCTCCATTGAGACAGGTCTCCCTAGAGTCCTGCCTCTCTGCACACCAAACTCCTCATGCTTTTGTATGGTTCCCTCAATCTTTAATACCTTCTGTCTCTTTAAGTCATTTTATAAAACTCTCACAACCAGTCTGTGATTTAAATCAAGGCAGGCATTATCTCTACATTGCAAATTAGGAAGCCAAGAATTATTTTAGACTCCCTACTCTCTGCTTATTCAAAGAGAAGTGACATTTGACATGAATTTTGAATGATGAGTAAGCATTTTCCAGGGAGTCAAACAAGGGATGAAGACATGTCAGGACGGATGTGTAAGTGCTAAGGAGGTATGAAAAATATGCATATATGCATTCACATGCATATAAATCCATGAACTGCTTTAATACACAAGAGATGCAAGAAAAATTACATCTTTGTGGATTTTTCAAACTCAAGTCAGTTTAGATATCAAGCCCATGATTCAGCTGTGTTAGTGAGAGATCTAAAACATGGCACATGTTTAAAGGCTCTTTCTTCCTTCACCTCTTAAGTTGTATCAGACCTTAAAGGTGATGCTGGGAATTCCCTGGTGGTCCAGTGGTTAAGACTGGGCACTTTTACTGCCAGGGTTCAGGGTTCAATCCCTGGTAAGGGAAGTAAGCTCCCACAAGCCAAGCAGTGAAGCCAAAAGACAGTAAAGGTGATGCAATGAAGACAAATGAAGGCAAGGCCTGTAGTCAGTGACCCATGATGACTCACCGCCCCCCACCCCGCCCTAGAGATGCTCCTTGTCTAAACCCTCACAACCTTGTGCAAGGTGACTTTAGCACCATCTGTAGCATCCATTGCTTATTCTGTACCAAGTTAGGCATGAGGACCTTCACTGTAGACGTCAAAGTCATCTCAGTGCTTAACCCTCCCTAGTACCTACATAATCATACCCACTTTGAAACCTCCAAGGAACTACTTTAACTAGGGTACCTGCTTCAACTTCCCACAAAAATGGACTGTCTCTGATTTCCACTCAATGTCTTTCTTCCCTGGAAGAGGATCAGCCCATCTTCTAAAGACAACTGGCATTTCTTTCCCAATCTCTTTCAACAACAATGGGATTTAGCTATTCTTTCAAAGACTTTAGACCCAAGACAGTCCTAAAAGCCTACACCATGAATTCTAGGACCATCCAAGAATATGGATACCTTCCTTGGGAATAAGAATTCCATCTTTAACTAATAAAACTAATGAAAAATGAACTAATGAAAAAATGCTCAACACTGCTTATTATTTGTTGTTTAGTGGCTCAGGCATGTCTGACTCTCTGCAACCCCATGGACTACAGCACACCAGGCTTTCCTGTCCAAACTATATCCTGGAGTTTGCTCAAACTCATGTCCATTAAGTAGATGATGCAATCCAACCATCTCATCCTCTGTCGTCCTGTTCTGCTGCTGCCTTCAATCTTTCCCAGCATCAGGGTCTTTTCCAAAGAGTCAGCTCTTCACATCAGGGGGCCAAAATATTGTAGCTTCAGCTTCAGCATCAGTCCTTCCAATGAATATTAAGGGTTGATTTCCTTTAGGATTGACTGGTTTGATCTCCTCGCTGTCCAAGGGACTCTCAAGAGTCTTCCCCAGCACCACAATTCAAAAGCATCAATTCTTCGGTGCTCAGCCTTCTTTACGGTCCAATTCTCACATCCATACATGACTACTTGAGGAACCATAGCTTTGACTAGATGGACCTTTGTCAGCAAAGTAATGTCTCTGTTTTTTAATACACTGTCTAGGTTTGTCATAGCTTTTCTTCCAAGGAGCAAGTGTCTTTTAATTTCATGGCTGCAGTCACCACACACAGTACTTTTGGAGCCCAAGAAAATAAAGTCTGCCACTGTTTCCATTGTTTCCCCATCTATTTGCCATGAAGTGATGGGACTGAATGCCAAGATCTTTGTTTTTTGAATGTTGAGTTTTAAGTCAGTTTTTTCATTCTCCTCTTTTACCTTCATCAAAAGATTCTTTAATTCTTCACTTTCTGCCATTAGGTTGGTATCATGTGCATACCTGAGGTTATTATTAGAGAAATGCAAATCAAAACTACAATGAGGTACCCATCACCTCACACTGATCAGAATGGCCATGGTCAAAAAATCTATAAACAATAAACGCTGGAGAGGATGTAAAGAAAAGGGAATCCTCTTGCACTATTGGTGGGAATGTAAATTGATATAGCCACTAGGGAGAACAGTACAGAGCTTTATTTTAAAACTAAGAATACAACACTATACAATTGTGTCTGACTCTTTGCAACCCTGGGGACTTTAGCCCACAAGGTTCCTCTGTCCATAGAATTTTCCAGGCAAGAATACTAGAATGAGTTGCCATTTCCTTCTCCAGGGGATTCTCCTGACTCAGAGATCGAACCCGCATATTGTTCATCTCCTGCACTGGCAGGCTGATTCTTTACCACTGTGCCACCTGGGAAGCCCTGTATGAAACAGCAATTCCACTACTCAGTATATATCCTAAGAAAACCACAATTCTAAAAGACACATGTACCCCAATGTTCACTGCAGCACTACTTACAATAGCCAGGACATGGGAACAACCTAGATATCCATCAATAGATGAATAGATAAAGAAGCTGTGGTACATATATACAATGGACTATTACTGCTATTGTTGCTCAGTTGCTAAGTCATGTACATTTCTTTGCGACCCCATAGACTGCAGAATGCCAGGCCTCCCTGAGCCTCACTATTCTTCCAGAGTTTGCCCAAGTTCATGTCCATTGAGTAGATGATGCTATCCAATCATTTCATCCTCTGCCATTACTGAGCCATAAGACAGAATGAATTTGAGTCAGTTCTAGTGAGGTGGATGAACCTAGAACCTGATATACAGAATGAAGTCAGAAAGAGAAAAACAAATACCATATATTAACACATATATATGAAATCTAAAAAAATAGTATTGATGAACCTATATGTAGGGCAGACATAGAGAACAGGCATAGAGATGCAGACATAGAGAACAGATGTGTGGACTCAGGAGGTGAAGGAGAGAGTGGAATTGAAACACAGACATTACCCTATGTGAAATAGATAGCCAGTGGAAATTTGCCGTATGACGCAGAAAGTTCAACCTGGTGCTCTGTGACAACGTAAAGGGGTGGATTGGGGTGGGAGATAGGAGAGAGGTTCAAGAGAGAGGGGATATATGTATACCTATGGCTGATTAATGAATGTTGTTTTATGGCAGAAACCAACAGAACACTGTAAAGCAATTATCCTCCAATTAAAAACAAATAATTTTTTAAATGAATTCCATCTTTAGGAATGGAGTATCATTCCTATTCCTAAGGACAGACTGCATGTGTCTCTTAACACTGCAGAACAAACAACAAAGTTGTGTTTTTCTACCATGCCTTAGTGAATTCATGATAAGTTGCCCTATTACATATATATAAGTAACTAAGTCTTTTTTCCTCCAACTAGACTATAGGCATCTAGTATAATTGCCATGGTTGGCACTCATATATATTCTAGATATATTTTAGCTGACAATTACATAATCCCCTATTTTTGACATATCAGAAGCCAATCTGTCTCTTAAAGTATTGCTAGGTGCAATATATGTTACAAAGAGAATAGATATAAGGATTATCCTTTAACTTCAGCATTAAAATGGAGTCACATTATCTACAAGTGTAAATCAAATTTGTTTCTCTGAAAGACTCTAAACTTGGTCAATAAAATATTCTCCACAATTATCCCTCTACTAAGCACCTGCTGCTGCTAAGTCGCTTCAGTCATGTCTGATTCTGTGCGACCCCATAGATGGCAGCCCACCAGGCTCCCCCGTCCCTGGGATTCTTCAAGCAAGAATACTGGAGTGGGTTGCCATTTCCTTCTCCAATGCATGAAAGTGAAAAGTGAAAGTAAAGTTGCTCGGTCGTGTCCAACTCTTCGCGACCCCATGGACTGCAGCCTACCAGGCTCCTCCATCCATGGTATTTTCCAGGCAAGAGTACTGGAGTGGGGTGCCATTGCCTTCTTCACTACTAAGCACCAGTTAGTTACAATAAACACAGAGCATATGAACCACATATCTAATGGGTAATGCATTCTAGTTCTATGATGATTTTGCCTGTAATAGACCATTTTAAACTTTTTTATTGGAGAACAGTTGATGTACAATATTATATAAGCTACCAGTATAGGATATAGTAATTTACAATTTTTAAAAGTTACATTCCATTTATGGTTATTATAAAATATTGGCTATAATTCCCATGTTATACAATATGTCCTTGCAACTTATTTTATACATACTAGTTTGTACCTCTTAATCCTCCCACTTCCCTCTCTCCACTGGCAACCACTAGTCCTCCATATCTGTAAGTCTGCTTCTTTTTTATTATATTCACTAGTTTTTTTTTTTTTTAGATTTCACATGTAAGTGATATCATACAGTACTTGTCTCTCTCTCTCTCTTACTTCTTTTACTGAGCATAACACCCTCCAAGTTCATCCATGTTGCTGCAAATAGCACTATTTCATTCTTTTTTATGGCTGAGTAGTACTCCACTGGGTATATACATACCACATCTTCTTTATCCTTTCATCTGTTGATGGACACTTAGGTTGCTTCCATATCTTGGCAATTGTAAATAATGCTGCTATGTACATTTGAGTGCATGTATCTTTTCAAACCAGTGGGGGCTTGGGGGTTTTTTGACTATATCCCCAGGAGTGGAACTGCCAGGTCGCACGGTAGTTTTATTTTTAGGTTCATTTTAAATAGATTTTAAGCAAAATTTTATAGTGTTTAAAGACCTATGTAGAATATCAGCTATTACCTCCTTTTCATTTAAGTTTACTTAAGCCCCTTTTTCCAAAATTGACAAGTCTACAAGATAAATAATCAAATTCCAAGCTTAGTTAAGATCTCCAACCTTGAAAATTGGGAGAAAAAGATGACGGAGAAGTTGGTGGACGTGGAGTACATCTCTCACCGTGGATACATCAGGACACAGAAGTGCATACAGAACACTAGCTGAGAGTGAACAGGAGTTCCTGACCAGCAGAAAAGAATATATAAAATCACACAAAACTCAGTAGGACAAAGGAACTAGGGGCAAGAACAGGAGTGTTAGTAGGACTGGACCTGCCCTCAGCAGGTGGGAGAACTGAACCAGGGGTCTGATCCCCACATGGGGGCAATTGTCTGAGTCAGAGGAGAAACATTTAAGGCTGGGAATGAAATAGCTGATCTGTGGCAGCCTAAATGGAATGAGAATCAGACAGTCCTTGGGGCAGCCATACATACCCCAGACAGGGACGCAGGTTCCCTGGAAGGCACAGCAGCTGGGAGCTAGAGTTTAAGGACTGGGGAGCAATCCCTGGGCGAGGGCTGCTGTTGACTGCAGAGAGACAGATCGAGGGGATATGAGGAAAGATACTGTGGTGGGAAATATCTGTGAAGGAAAGCCAGGCAGCCATGGAAGCAAGGCAATACTGCTGAGTCACACACAGAGGGTGGAGCCATCACCCGAGCCTCTCTCTCCCCACATGCCAGAATCAGCAGCTGAACAATAGAGAGGCTGGACCATCAAATGCCTGATGCACTGAACTACAGAGTAGGCCCTCACCCAGGGTGCTCCTTTAAGTGCCTGACACCAATCTACAGAGTAGGACCCCAGCCAGGACCCCTCTATATATGATGATGTGCCAAACAAAAGAAAAGGACCCCAGACAAGGGAGCCCTCTAAGTGCCTGAATCAGGCAGAGCTACGGGAAAAGACTGGGCAAAGAGGCCTTCTGATCACCAGCTACAAAAGGCTCGAAAAAAGACTCTGATAGGACCATAACTCCTGCAAGAGAGGCCGTGTCCCTGCACACTTGGCGCTGCCAGGGTGCCCGCAAACCAAGCAGCTGCACCCACCTTCACGCTCAACCCTCACTGAAGCAGAGCTGCCACAGGCAAAAAGTCTTAAGTCTATGCACGCAGGGTCACTTTGGTTGTGTCCAACCCTTTGTGACCCTGTGGAGTGTCGCCTGCCAGGCTTCTCGGTCCGGGGGTTTCTCCAGGCAAGAATACTGGAGCGTATTGGCCAATACTGGTTGCCATACCCTGCTAGAGCACTATATTTCCTGCTGCCCTAGCTGCCAACTCCCCTGAGTACCTGGTGCTGCTAAAATCCCTGCAACACAAGCAGCTGTACCACCTCCACACTTGGCCCTCACTGAGGCAGACCCAAGTCCTCCAGGGCAGCCTCAGGAGCAAACCCCAGTGGATGACCCACATGCAGAGGTGGAAATAAAGCCACAATTGAAACCCAGGGGCAGTGTGGCTAGGGAAGAAGACCCAAAACCTTCCCACCAGCTGTACAAAGCTGCAGATTAAATCCACATGATCAACTAGGCAGAATCTGTGTCTATGGAAAATATAAAAGGACATTGAGAGTTCCCACAAAAGAAATACACTAGTTCTGATAGCTGCAGACATTGGAGGCAAAAACATACAGGAGTAGGACCAGATTAGAATCTGAGATGCCCCCACAGCAGGTCCAGAGACCAGCACAGTGTTGGAAGGCATCCTAGGGAGGTGAGGTAGACTGTGACTCGCAGCAAGGGAAAGGACTCTGACAGCAGTGACCCAAGAAAAACATTACTGCTCTTATGTTTTGATTTGTTTTGTAAATTCTTTTGGATTTTTTTTTTTTTTTTACTTTTTTCCTTCTTTTTTCCCGCTCCTCTGTTGTAGTTGTCAATTTGATTGGCTCTATGAAATCTAATTAGGCTTTTGAGTTTTTTTTTTCTCAGTCACATATTTTATTGTTATAAACCTCTACCTCTGGGCTTTTGCAGTTCTGTGGAGTTTTTCTTTTTTTTTTTCTCTCTCTCTCTCTCTTTTTAATTTTAATTTTTTAAACCTATTATTATTTTTTTCTATTATTTTTAAATTTAAATTTTAAATTATAAATTTAATTTTAAATTTAAAATTATATTTTCTATTATTTTATCTATTCTTTATTTCTTTTCTTTCTTTCCTTTCCTCTCAACATATTTCTTAGTTTTGTTTTCACTGCTTTATTCCCTACTTGGCACCTTGTTTTAGTTTTATTTTCCAGTTTGTGCTTTAGTTAGTTTTGTTCTTAACTGGTAGGTTTCCTTTGTTCGCTGGGTCAATCTACTGTACTTTATTTTTGTTGGACTGTTTTGATTTTGCTTATGGGTAATATATATATATGTGTGTGTGTGTATATTCCATTATTTTAATTATTATTTGCCTGAGTTTGTAACTGCCACTTGTCTGGGGTTCATCTTTGGTTTCTCATTTTGGGGTATTTGTTTTAATCTCACTTAATGCCATAACAAACCATTTCTGGAATCTTCGTTCCTGACAGGAGATCAAGCCCTAAGCGTTTGGAGTGGAAGCATTGACTCCAAGACCCCAGACTACCAGAGAACTAACTCTAGGGAGTATCAAATAGTGAGAACTCACACAAAGGAAACCACTTGAATACAAGACCTGGCATCACCCAACCACCAGTAGCACCCTGTGCAGGAAGCCTCATCTAAACAACAAACAAAATACAAATACAATCATCAGCAGACAGGATTACCACCTCACTCAGCCTTGCCCATCAGAGGAAAAACAAACAAACAAACAAAAAAAAAACGCAGCACAAATTTCACCCTATACGAAGCTCACACAAACCACTAGACCAATCTTAGGAGGGCAGAAACCAAAAGGAAGAAAGAATTCAACCTTGAAGCCTGGGAAAAGGAGACCTCAAAAACAGTAAGTAAAACAATAATAATAATAATAATAATGAAAAGGCAGAGAAATACTACACAAATGAAGGAACAAACTAGAAACACAGAAGTCCAAATACATGAAAAGGAAATAGGCAAACTACCTGAAAAAGAATTCAAAATAATGATAGTAAAGATGATCAAAAACTTTGAAAACATAAAGGAAAAAATGCAAGAATCAATTAACAAAAAACTAGAAGAATTAAAGAATGCACATGCAGAGACAAACACCACAATTACTGAAGTTAAAAATACTCTAGAAGGAATCAATAGCAGAATATCTGAAACAGAAGAACAAATCAGTGAGCTGCAAGATAAAATGGTGAAAACAACTTCTGAAGAGCAGAATAAAGTAAAAAAGATGAAAAGAACTGAGGATAGTCTCATAGAAATCTGGGACAATATCAAACGCACCAACATTCGAATTATAGGGGTCCCAGAAGAAGAAGAGAAAAAGAAAGAGTATGAGAAAATTTTTGAAGAGATCATAGTTGAAAATTTCCCCAACATGGAAAAGGAAATAGTCAATCAAGCCCAAGAAGCACAAAGAGTCCCATACAGAATAAACCCAAGGAGAAACTCACTAAGACACATACTAATCAAACTAACAAAGACTAAACACAAAGAAAGAATATTAAAAGCAGCAAGGGAAAAGCAACACATAACATACAAGAGAAATCCCATACATTTAACAGCTGATCTTTCAGCAGAAACTCTGCAGGCTAAAAGGGAATGGCAGGATATATTTACAGTAGTGAAAGGGAAAAATCTACAACCAAGATTAAAGTACCCAGCAAGAATCTCATTCAAAATTGATGGACAAATAAAAAGCTTTTCAGGCAAACAAAAATCAAGAGAATTCAGTACCACCAAACCAGCTTTATAACAAATGTTAAAAGGACTTATATAGTCAAGAAACACAAGAGAAGAAAAAGATCTACAAAATCAACCACAAACAATTAAGAAAATGGCAAGGAACATATATATCAAAAATCACTTTAAATGTAAATGGACTAAATACTCCAACCAAAAGACACAGACTGGCTGAATGGATACAAAAATAAGACCCATATATATGCTGTCTATAAGAAACCCACTTCAGACCTAAAGACACCTATAGACTGAAAGTGAGAGGATGGAAAAATATATTCCATTCAAATGGGAAGAAAGAAAGAAAGCTCGAGTAGCAATCCTCATATCAGACAAAATAGACCTTAAAATAAAGACTATTACAAGAGGTAAGGAAGGACACTACTAATGATCAAGGGATCAATCCAAGAGGAAGACAGACAATTGTAAATATCTATACACCCAACACAGGAGCACCTCAATACATAAGACAAACACTAACAGACATAAAAGGAGAAACTGACAGTAAGACAATAATAGTAGGAGACTTTAACACCCTACTCACACCAATAGACAGATCATCAAAACATAAAATTAATAAGGAAACACAAGTCTTAAATGTTGCATTAGATGAGATGGATCTCCTTGATATCTTCAGGACATTCCATCCAAATGGAGAATACACCTTCTTCTCAAGTGCACATGGAACATTCTCCAGAATAGACCACATCTTGGGCCACAAATTTAAACTTCAGTAAATTTAAGAAAATTGAAATCATATCAAGCATCTTCTCCAACCACAAAACTATGAGACTAGATATCAATTTCAAGTAAAAAACTGTAAAAAACACAAACATATGGAGATTACACAATACATTTCTAAATAACCAACAGGTCACTGAGGAAATCAAAAGGGAAATAAAAAAATTTCTAGAAACAAATGACAATGAACATTTCTTAACACCATACACAAAGATAAACTCAAATGGATTAAAGACCTAGATGTAAGACCAGAAACTATAAAACTCTTAGAAGAAAACATAGGCAGAACACTCCATGACATAAACCAAAGCAATATCCTCTATGACCCACCTCCTACAGTAATGGAAATAAAAGCAAAAGTAAACAAGTGGGACCTGATTAAACTTAAAAGCTTTTGCACAGCAAAGGAAACTATAAGCAAGCTGAAAAGACAACCCTCAGAATGGGAGAAAATAATAGCAAATGACAAAGGATGAATTTCCAAAGTATTGAAATACTGTATGAGCTGCTTGTAGCAGCTCATACAACTCTATACCAGAAAAACAAACAATCTAATCAAAAAGTGGGAAAAAGGCCTAAACAGGTATTTCTCCAAAGAAGACATACAGATGGCTAACAAACATGTGAAAAGACACTCAACATGGTTCAATATTAGAGAAATGCAAATCAAACTACAATGAGATATCACCTCACACTGGTCAGAATGGCCATCATCTGGCCATTCAAAAAGTCTATGAACAATAAATGCTGGAAAGGGTGTGGAGAAAAGAGAATGCTCTTGCACTGTTGGTAGGAATGTAAATTGATACAGCCACTATGGAAGACGGTATGGAGATTCCTTAAAAAACTAGGAATAAAACCACCATATGACCCAGCAATCCCACTCCTAGACATATACCCTGAGGAACCCAAAATTGAAAAAGACACACGTATCCCATTGTTCACTGCAGCACTACTTACAACAGCTAGAATATGGAAGCAACTCAGATGTTCATCAACAGATGAATGGATAAAGAAGTTGTGGTACATACACACAATGGAATATTACTCAGCCATAAAAAGGAACGCATTTGAGTCAGTTCTAATGAGGTGGATGAACCTGGAGCCTATTATACAGAGTGAAGTGAGTCAGAAAGAAAAATATAAATATCATATTCTAACACATATATACAGAATCTTAAAAAATGGTACTGAAGAATTTCTTTGCAGGGCAGTAATGGAGAAACAAACATAGAGAACAGACTTATGGACATGGGGAGAGGGGAGGAGAGGGTGAGATGTATGGAAAGAGTAACATGAAAACTTATATTACCATATGTAAAATAGACAGCCAACAGGAATTTGCTGTATGGCTAAGGAAACTCAAACAGGGGCTCTGTATCAATTTAGAGGGTTGGGATGGGGAGGTAGATGGGAGAGAGGTTCAAAAGGGAGGGGATATATGTATACCTATGGCTGATTCATGTTGAGGTTTGACAGAAAACAACAAAATTCTCTAGAGCAATTATCTTTCAATTTAAAAATAAATCAATTTTTTAAAAAGAAAGAAAAAAAATCTTCAATTTCTCATCAATTCCCACATTAACAGTGTCCTACAAATAAAGGACAGTGGATTTAATTAGGAGGAAAGGGCTTGGTCCTGACATTAGTTCTAGGGCCTTAAACAAGTTACTAAAACCCTTTTACCTATTCTCTCATTTGTAAAATAGCAACAGTATACCTGCCTTTCATCAATGTAGTACTCATGTCAAATAAGATAATGCTTGGGAAAGCTCTCTAAAAATTGTAGCATGAAAAGAAAAAAAAATTAAGTCAGTATTATTGTCAACATCCACTTTGAAGCATAAATTTAAATGAAAAAATTACCTCCAGAAAAATAAAATTCAGAAAGAAAGCACCAAGTACAAGGGAGAAATCAATACCACAAAAATTTTATCTCTAGTCTCTCAATTAGTACTTCTTCTACGGTATCATCCCATTTTCACCCCAGTTCAACCTGATAAAAGGCTTTTCTTAGAGTAGGTCATGGTTTAGTCATACAGTGGGATATAATACACAGCAATTAAAATGAATAACCAAGATTTGGAAGAATCAACAGGGATAACTTTAAATAAATGTTGAAATGTTCAGTTCAAAAAAGAAAGGTATAGACTCATAGCTTTTATGAAGATTTTTTAAGCATACAAAACTATTCTGCATATGAAGTAAAAGTATAAAAATAACCCGGAAGGCCAAACACAAATTTGTTTAAGGTGGTTATTAGCTGTGGGCTAAAGGGCTGGAGAAAGAAACAAAGACATCACCATACGTAATATCTATTTCTATCGTATTCGTAATGCCATTCACATCTGTAAAGCCAAAATATTAACAACTTACTAATTCTAGGTGATGAGTACATTTGCATTTCTTGTAAAATTATTTGTATTTACTGATTTTTAAATTTTTTTCCAGTAAAATCAAAAGTATTAAGAAAAACACTTTTCTTAACATAACTGTTGTAGAATATTTCCACTCAGAGAACAGAAAAATGCAAGTAGTTATTAACCACTAAAAGTACTTTTATATGTCCAGTCCCTAACACCTGTCAACCTGTCACCATCAGCAGATAAGTCAATCCCCAAAATATGTTGCTTCTGATACAATGACTTTGTCTCAAACTTATCTAATGCTCAGCAAGTCAGCTTCTCAAACTTGTCGAATATTCAGCAAGTCAACAGTAGCAAATGTTCACTAAACCAACTGCTAGTAAAATAATGATAAATTTAAGTCTTTGATCAATTTAAAAAAATAGTCTCTTCTTTTTAACAAAGATTATCACTCCTGAACACATTCCTTCTGAATCAACAACACTCAGGTCATTACTTTGATATTAAGCCATTGCCCAGATTTCAGATTCTTGCTTATAAAAGACAAAAACATTTCTCATGGCAGGAATTTGGGATCTTACAAGGTTTCAAGGTTTGTCCTTCCTGAATGTCAACAGGGCTACCACAATTCAATAATAAACACTTTTACTTTCATTTTACAGAAGGCTGATTTTGATCACTGGCCATTCTCAAAGGGTAATTAAAATACTCATTTAACTGGTAAAACAAATCTAATGAAACTTTTCATATTTGATTTTCACAATTTCTAATATAGGTTACTATTTCAATTAAAGATATTAAATGGAAAGAACACTATATCTCAGATTTAGAGAGATGAATAATTGCTACTCCAATGCTGATAATATGTTCTCCGGGGTCAGAATACAGTCTGAGGTATGGTTGTTTTATTCTTGAAAAATCTTGACTATTGACTAACTTTCTTAACACCCCATAGGGCAATATAGACTTAAGATGTTTTTTAAAATGTGCTATGGAAATATAAACTTGAACTGACGATATGAAGCTTCCTTGATATTCCCTTTAAAAATCACCAGGTTTTGTATACCATCTACTACATACATGAGAGATAGAAACCAGCTCTATCTCTCAGCAATTTATATAAGGAGCACTAACTCTTTGGCATCTTTCAAATAATAGTCAAGTGAGACCCTTTGGGAAAGGCCCCAGCTGGCATTTTAATTGTCAAAATTTTATTTTAATGAAAAACTATAAATAAAATTGGTATTTTTTCCTGGCATTCTTAACATACAATATATCAAATATTTAAATATTTATTTTACAGGGGAGGAGCCAAGATGGCGGAGGAGTAGGACAGGGAGAACACTTTCTCCCCCACAAATTCATCAAAAGAACATTTAAACACCGAGTAAATTCCACAAAACAACTTCTGAACACCAGCAGAGGACATCAGGCACCCAGAAAAGCAACCCAAGTCTTCGAAAGGAAGTAGGAAAAAATATAAAAGACAAAAAAAGAGACAAAAGAGGGAGGGATGGAGTTCCGTCCCGGGAAGGGAGTCTTAAAAAGAGAGAAGTTTCCAAACACCAGGAAACCTTCTTACTGCCGAATCTGTGCCGAGCCTTGGAAGCACAGAGGGCAACATAACATGGAGGAAAAATAAATAAACAATTAAAACCCGCAGATTGCAAGCCCTACGGTAACTCCCCCAGCGGAGAAGCAGCGCAGACGCCTGCACACACCATTAGCAAGCGGGGGCTGGGCAGGGAGGCGCGGCGTGGGCTGCATCGCTTAGAGTAAGGGCCTGGCCTGAATACCCTGAGTGCTATCTGAGAGAAATAATTTGGGCTAGCAAACCAGACTGTGGGATATCTACCATGAGAAAAGCCAGCCCTAACCTAAGACACCGCCAGGCCCGCGCACGGAACAAAGGACTGAACAGAGATAGCCGGCTGCAGATCTTCCCCCTCCGGTGACAGGCAGCCAGAACCAGAAGGGGGCAATCGCAGCCCCAGAGAGACATTATCTATAAAACTGTAAGCAGGCTTCTGTGCTAACTAAAACTTCTTGGGGGTCTGGACGGTCAACATCTGCCTGAGAAGGTGCGCCGGTTGTATACCTAGATAACCAAGCGGCGGGGAGGCAGTAAGTCGCAGCAATCGTGGTCGCCAAACACCTCATCACCTGAGCTGCTTGAACCTGGGAAGGGCACAAAACGCAGGCCCAACCATGTCTGCACCTCTGAAGACTACCCAAGTGCCTGAACCTGAGCAGCTTGGACCTGGGAGGTGCAGGCAGCCCAGGGCCGGCCATGGATGGTTCCCGGCGGAGAAGCCTAGAGCCTGAGCAGTGTGGGCAGGGAGGCTACAAGCGCCATGAGCGGGGGCAGACCCAGTGTGGCTGAGGCACTGCGAGCACATGCCAGTGTTATTTGTTTGCAGCATCCCTCCATCCCTTCCCACAGCGCGACTGAACAAGTGAGCCTAAAAAAAAAAAAAAAAAAAAAGTGTCCTCACCATCCCCTTTGTGTCAGGGTGGAAACCAGACACTGAAGAGACCAGCAAACAGAAGAAGCTATAACAGAGGGAACCGCCTTGGAAGCTACAGGCAATAGATTAAAACCCTGTGGTTACTACCGACTACATAGGAAGGGGCCTATAGATCTTGAGAAATATAAGTCGGACCAAGGAACTAGCCAAAAATGAACTGAACCCACAATACTCACAAAACCAGAGAAAGTCCTAGATATATTTTTACTATTTTTACGATCATTCTTTCTTTTTTTTTTTTAATTTTTTAAAAAAATTTTAAGTCCTCTATTATTCCTTTAATTTTCACTTTTATAACCTATTACTTTGCAAAAAAAAAGACCCTATTTTTTTTTACAGCAAACTTCATATATATATATTTTATAATTTTTTGACCTTGTTTTTTTTTTTTTCTTTTCTTCTTTTCTTTAACATTATATTTTTGAAATTCCAAACTCTACTCTAGATTTTTAATTTTAGCTTTTTGGTATTTGTTATCAACTTTGTACCTATAGTTTTTTTTTTTTTTATAATTTCTGTGACTTTTTTTTTTTCTCTCTCTGTTTCTTTCTCTTCTTCTTTTATATAACATTGTATATCTGAAATTCCAAACTCTACTCTAGATTTTTAATTTATGTTTTTTGGTATTTGATACCAATTTTGTACCTGTATTTTCTTTATAATTTTTGCGACTTTGTTTTTGTTTGTTTGTTTTTTTTCTCTCTCTTTTTCTTCTTCTTTTTTTTTTAACATTGTATTTTTGAAATTCCAAACTCTACTCTAGATTTTTAACTTTTGCTTTTTGGTATTAGTTATCAATTTTGTACCTATATTTTCTTTATAATTTTCACGACCTTGTTTGTTTTTATTTGTGCGTTTTTTTCTCTTTCTTTTCCTTCTTCTTTTCTTTAACATTGTATTTTTGAAATTCCAAATTCTACTCTAGATTTTTAATTTTTGCTTTTATGTATTTGTTACCAATTTTGTACCTTTAAGAACCCAATCTTCAGTACCCATTTTTCACTAGGGAGTGAGATTACTGGCTTGACTGCTCTCTCTCCCTATAGACTCTCCTTTTTCTCTACCAGGTCGCCTGTGTCTCCTCCCTAACCCCTCTCTACTCTACCCAACTCTGTGAATTTCTGTGTGTTCCAGACAGTGGAGAACACTTAGGGAACTGATTACTGGCTGGATCTGTCTCCCTTCTTTTCATTCCCCCCTTTTATCCTCCTGGCCACCTCTGTCTCCTTCCTCCTTCTTCTCTTCTCTGTATAACTCCATGAACATCTCTGAGCGGTCCAGTTGTGGAGTGCACATAAGGAAGTGACTACTGGCTAGCCCACTCTCTCCTCTATTGATTCCACCTCATCTCATTCAGGTCACCTCTAACTCCCTCCTACCTCGTCTCTTCTCCATGTAACGCTGTGAACCTCTCTGGGTGATCCTCACAGTAGAGAAAATTTTCATCTTTAACGTAGATGTTTTATCAATGGTGCTGTATAGAAGGAGAAGTTTTGAAACTACTGTAAAAATAAGACCAATAACTGGAAGCAGGAGGCTTAAGTCCAAACCCTGACTCCAAGGAACATTAATTGACAGCAGGTCATCAAATGGCTCCATACCTACACTGAAACCAAGCACCACACAAGGGCCAACAAGTTCCAGGGCAAGACATACCAAGCAAATTCTCCAGCAACAAAGGAACACACCCCTGAGCTCCAATATGCAGGCTGCCCAAAGTCACCCCAAAACCATAGACATCTCATAACTCATTACTGGACACTTCATTGCAATCCAGAGAGAAGAAATCCAGCTCCACCCACCAAAACACCGACACAAGCTTCCCTAACCAGGAAACCTTGACAAGCCACCTGTACAAACCCACACACAGCGAGGAAAGCCACAATAAAGAGAACTCCACAAACTGCCAGAATACAGAAAGGACACCCCAAAATCAGCAATTTAAACAAGATGAAGAGACAGAGGAATACCCAGCAGATAAAGGAACAGAATAAATGCCCACCAAACCAAACCAAAGAGGAAGAGATAGGGAATATACCTGATAAAGAATTCCAAATAATGATAGTGAAATTGATCCAAAATCTTGAAATCAAAATGGAATCACAGATAAATAGCTTGGAGACAAAGATTGAGAAGATGCAAGAAAGGTTTAACAAGGACCTAGAAGAAATAAAAGAGAGTCAATATAAAATGAATAATGCAATAAATGAAATTAAAAACACTCTGGAGGCAACAAATAGTAGAATAACAGAGGCAGAAGATAGGATTAGTGAATTAGAAGATAGAATGGTAGAAATAAATGAATCAGAGAGGAAAAAAGAAAAACGAATTAAAAGAAATGAGGACAATCTCAGAGACGTCCAGGACAATATTAAATGCTACAACATTCGAATCATAGGGGTCCCAGAAGAAGAAGACAAAAAGAAAGACCATGAGAAAATACTTGGATACAAAAACAAGACCCCTACATATGTTGTCTACAAGAGACCCACCTCAAAACAGGGGACACATACAGACTGAAAGTGAAGGGCTGGAAAAAGATTTTCCATGCAAATAGGGACCAAAAGAAAGCAGGAGTAGCCATACTCATATCAGATAAAATGGACTTTAAAACAAAGGCTGTGAAAAGAGACAAAGATGGTCACTACATAATGATCAAAGGATCAATCCAAGAAGAAAATATAACAATTATAAATATATATGCACCCAACACGGGAGCACCACAATATGTAAGTCAAATGCTAACAAGTATGAAAGGAGAAATTAACAATAACACAATAATAGTGGGAGACTTTAATACCCCACTCACATCTATGGATAGATCAACTAAACAGAAAATTAAACAAACTTTAAACAATACAATAGACCAGTTAGACCTAATTGATATCTATAGGACATTTCATCCCAAAACAATGAATTTCACCTTTTTCTCAAGCGCACATGGAACCTTCTCCAGGATAGATAACATCCTGGGCCATAAAGCTAGCCTTGGTAAATTCAAAAAAATTGAAATCATTCCAAGCATCTTTTCTGACCACAATGCAGTAATATTAGATCTCAATTACATGAGAAAAACTATTTAAAATTCCAACATATGGAGCCTGAACAACACGCTGCTGAATAACCAACAAATCACAGAAGAAATCAAAAAAGAAAACAAAACTTGCATAGAAACGAATGAAAATGAAAACACAACAAACCAAAACCTGTGGGACACTGTAAAAGCAGTCCTAAGGGGAAAGTTCATAGCAATACAGGCATACCTCAACAAGAAAAAAGTCAAATAAATAACTTAACTCTACACCTAAAGCAACTAGAAAAGGAAGAAATGAAGAACCCCAGGGTTAGTAGAAGGAAAGAAATCTTAAAAATTAGGGCAGAAATAAATGCAAAAGAAACAAAAGAGACCATAGAAAAAATCAACAAAGCCAAAAGCTGGTTCTTTGAAAGGATAAATAAAATTGACAAACCATTAGCCAGACTCATCAAGAAACAAAGGGAGAAAAATCAAATCAATAAAATTAGAAATGAAAATGGAGAGATCACAACAGACAACACAGAAATACAAAGGATCATGAGAGACTACTATCAACAATTATATGCCAATAAAATGGACAACGTGGAAGAAATGGACAAATTCTTAGAAAAGTACAACTTTCCAAAACTGGACCAGGAAGAAATAGAGAATCTTCACAGTCCCATCACAAGCACGGAAATTGAAACTGTAATCAAAAATCTTCCAGCAAACAAAAGCCCAGGTCCAGACAGCTTCACAGCTGAATTCTACCAAAAATTTAGAGAAGAGCTAACACCTATCCTGCTCAAACTCTTCCAGAAAATTGCAGAGGAAGGTAAACTTCCAAACTCATTCTATGAGGCCACCATCACCCTAATACCAAAACCTGACAAAGATCCCACAAAAAAAAGAAAACTACAGGCCAATATCACTGATGAACATAGATGCAAAAATCCTTAACAAAATTCTAGCAATCAGAATCCAACAACACATTAAAAAGATCATACACCATGACCAAGTGGGCTTTATCCCAGGGATGCAAGGATTCTTCAATATCTGCAAATCAATCAATGTAATACACCACATTAACAAATTGAAAAATAAAAACCATATGATTATCTCAATAGATGCAGAGAAAGCCTTTGACAAAATTCAACATCCATTTATGATAAAAACTCTCCAGAAAGCAGGAATAGAAGGAACATACCTCAACATAATAGAAGCTATATATGACAAACCCACAGCAAACATTATCCTCAATGGTGAAAAATTGAAAGCATTTCCTCTAAAGTCAGGAACAAGACAAGGGTGCCCACTTTCACCACTACTATTCAACATAGTTTTGGAAGTTTTGGCCACAGCAATCAGAGCAGAAAAAGAAATAAAAGGAATCCAAATTGGAAAAGAAGAAGTAAAACTCTCACTATTTGCAGATGACATGATCCTCTACATAGAAAACCCTAAAGACTCCACCAGAAAATTACTAGAACTAATCAATGATTAAAGTTGCAGGATATAAAATCAACACACAGAAATCCCTTGCATTCCTATACACTAATAATGAGAAAACTGAAAGAGAAATTAAGGAAACAATTCCATTCACCAATGCAACAGAAAGAATAAAATACTTAGGAATATATCTACCTAAAGAAACTAAAGACCTATATATAGAAAACTATAAAACACTGGTGAAAGAAATCAAAGAGGACACTAATAGATGGAGAAATATACCATGTTCATGGATTGGAAGAATCAATATAGTGAAAATGAGTATACTACCCAAAGCAATTTATAGATTCAATGCAATCCCTATCAAGCTACCAACAGTATTCTTCACAGAGCTAGAACAAATAATTTCAAAATTTGTATGGAAATACAAAAAAACCTCGAATAGCCAAAGCTATCTTGAGAAAGAAGAATGGAACTGGAGGAATCAACCTACCTGACTTCAGGCTCTACTACAAAGCCACAGTCATCAAGACAGTATGGTACTGGCACAAAGACAGAAATATAGATCAATGGAACAAAACAGAAAGCCCAGAGATAAATCCACACTCCTATGGACACCTTATCTTTGACAAAGGAGGCAAGAATATACAATGGATTAAAGACAATCTCTTTAACAAGTGGTGCTGGGAAATCTGGTCAACCACTTGTAAAAGAATGAAACTAGAACACTTTCTAACACCATACACAAAAGTAAACTCAAAATGGATTAAAGATCTAAACATAAGACCAGAAACTATAAAACTCCTAGAGGAGAACATAGGCAAAACACCCTCCGACATACATCACAGCAGGATCCTCTATGACCCACCTCCCAGAATATTGGAAATAAAAGCAAAAATAAACAAATGGGACCTAATTAAACTTAAAAGCTTCTGCATAACAAAGGAAACTATTAGCAAGGTGAAAAGGCAGCCTTCAGAATGGGAGAAAATAATAGCAAATGAAGCAACTGACAAACAACTAATCTCAAAAATATACAAGCAACTCCTACAGCTCAACTCCAGAAAAATAAATGACCCAATCAAAAAATGGGCCAAAGAACTAAATAGACATTTCTCCAAAGAAGACATACAGATGGCTAACAAACACATGAAAAGATGCTCAACATCACTCGTTATCAGAGAAATGCAAATCAAAACCACTATGAGGTACCATTTCATGCCAGTCAGAATGGCTGCCATCCAAAAGTCTACAAGCAATAAATGCTGGAGAGGGTGTGGAGAAAAGGGAACCCTCTTACACTGTTGGTGGGAATGCAAACTAGTACAGCCACTATGGAGAACAGTGTGGAGATTCCTTAAAAAACTGGAAATAGAACTGCCTTATGATCCAGCAATCCCACTGCTGGGCATACACACTGAGGAAACCAGAAGGGAAAGAGACACGTGTACCCCAATGTTCATCGCAGCACTGTTTATAATAGCCAGGACATGGAAGCAACCTAGATGCCCATCAGCAGATGAATGGATAAGAAAGCTGTGGTACATATACACAATGGAGTATTACTCAGCCATTAAAAAGAATACATTTGAATCAGTTCTAATGAGGTGGATGAAACTGGAGCCTATTATACAGAATGAAGTAAGCCAGAAAGAAAAACACCAATACAGTATACTAATGCATATATATGGAATTTAGAAAGATGGTAACAATAACCCTGTGTACGAGACAGCAAAAGAGACACTGATGTATAGAACAGTCTTATGGACTCTGTTGGAAAGGGAGAGGGTGGGGAGATTTGGGAGAATGGCACTGAAACATGTATAATATCATGTATGAAACGAGTTGCCAGTCCAGGTTCGATGCACGATACTGAATGCTTGGGGCTGGTACACTGGGACAACCCAGAGGGATGGTATGGGGAAGGAGGAGGGAGGAGGGTTCAGGATGGGGAACACACATGTATACCTGTGGTGGATTCATTTTGATATTTGGCAAAACTAATACAATACTGTAAAGTTTAAAAATAAAATAAAATAAATAAAAATTAAAATTAAAAAATAAATATTTATTTTATAAAGTCTTCATTTGAAACATCACCTATTATATTAAGCTAAAACATAGCTATGTCCACAGCAGATCTTTAAAAGGCCTAATAATCCTGCACAAATTGTGAGCTTTTATTATTATTGTTGTCCCCTTAGGAGGCATTACACATTGGGTGTCACATCATCCTGCCATAAGTGTGCCTGCTCTTAACCGTTGCTTCCTCTTAGTTCCTAGTCTGCAATTCCTACTCCATATTGGGTGTAGATGTCAAAAAACCCAACCTATGAGAGTTGTGTGGAAGCGAGTGGGTTCTGGGCAACAGTCTGCATTGCTCACCTGAGGGGACCCTAGAAGAACTCTGCTACATCACCATGGCTACACAGAACCTATTTAATTCACCTCTTGTTTCTTTACAGCTGTCTTCTTTCAGGGTTACATGGAAAACCAAGGATGTGAAAATGCTTTCTACCACATAATGCACAAAGTTATTAAACTATCAATACTAGGGATCATTGAATTTTTAGATTTCTGAATTCTACCCAGGTAAGGAACAACTATGATAATATCATCTTTCATATGTACTGCATTCTATACATTTCAAAGCATTAATAATATACATATATTATCTACTTCAGTTCTCTCAACAGCAAAGATGGTAAGTAAAATGGCACTTACTACTCAACTGTTATAAGTGAGGAAAGAGACAAAGAGGGGTTAAGGGACTTACCAATGTCACAGGAGCTGACCAGTGACAAAGCTGGAGCTGGAGCCTAATTTCCAGGCCTGTACTTTTTTTTAAAAGTACTGCCTCCCAAAGAAGTTGCCTTACCCCTGAAGTTCTCTCACTAGGGATTCTCCACCATTTGAGAAAGCATGTCCCTAATAGGTCAAGAAGTATATGTCAAGAAATTTTATTCTTTACTTTTTACAGAGGTTATTCAGTAGATATCAGGGGGAAATTGTTTACAGCACAGGTTAAACTAGAGAGAGGACAAATGTCTGGATAACAGGAAAAACTAAATGGCTCTGATCTCATACTTTTGGGGGTGCACAAAATAGTAAAGATGTAGAAATAGGAAAACATACAGAGTTAGCTCCCACTTAGAATAAAGTCTGTGTACTGGTATGTGTCTATTTAACATCACTTAGACATTTTTGAAAGAAAGATCTCAGTACAATTATGCATCTGTGTTCATAATCCCCCTCCCTCCCTCTGAGACCTCTCTCCAGCAATTTCCATCCTCTCAGACTCTCTCCTACATTTTCAACCTCCCCTCTCAAGTGGCTCTTAAAAAATATTCCAGTTTGCCATCCTTTTGGGGAAAATACGAGCAAACTAACACCATCATCTCTCTCAATCCTTATTTCACTCATCCCCTCCCACCTGCTCTATCCCTCACCACTCTCTCTACAGATGGGTTTGGCAAAAACCACAATACTGTAAAGTAACTAACCTCCAACTAAAATAAATAAAATTTTTTTAAAAACACTGAAAAAGATTATTCTAAAATCATGCCTTGTTGACCTCTCGTGTCTAATGCATGCCTCAAACACTATAAATCGAGTCAATTTTCCACTTCACCCTGAAAACTGCCCTCACCAAGATCACCAGGACCTTTTTTAAAAAAAACTTTTTATTTTGTATTGGAGCATATAGCTGATTAACAATGTTGTAATAGTTTCAGGTGAACAGCAAAGGGACTCAGCCTTTCATATACATGCATCCATTCCCCCCAAACTCCCCTCCCATCCAGGCTGCCACATAACACTGAGCCAAGTTCCATGTACTATACAGTAGGTCCTTGTTGGTTATCCATTTTAAATATAGCAGTATATACCTGTCCATCCCTTACATGTGGAATCTAAAAAAAAAAAATTATACCAATGAACCTACAAAAGAGAAAGAGACAGACTTAGAGAACAGACTCATGGTTGCTGGGGGTAGGGCTACTTAGGGAATTGGGGATGGACATGACCTTCTTATGTCTAAGAATGATGGGACTCCCAGAATTTACCTTCCTTCTTCTTTCAGCAACACTTGATATTGCTGACTTCCCTCTCCTCTCATCCTCTCCTTATTTTACTTCTCCTTTCCTGATGCTTTCTCAGCTAACTTCCCTCACTCTATTCCCTTCTTCTTTGCCTCCAATCTCTCTCCTCCTTCTCAGTGTCTTCCATTGTCTAGCCCTTCCTGGGTTTTTATCAGCACTCCTCTCACTCCACATGTTCTCCTTCTATGGTTTTGTCCACTCCCTGCTAATGGTTCCCAATCAAATCTCTGCAATCTTGATCTATCTTCTGAGCTCCAGACTTCCACTTGTATCACAAGCACCTCAAACTCATCCTGTCCCAATCCAAACACAATGATGTCCCAATCTAGTTCTCCTTTTTTATCTCCTATAATAGTGAATGGCACTACCAACCAATCAACCAAGTAAAAGACTGCGACATCATCCTTGATTTTCTCACCATGTCTTAACTCAACCCCTCATAAATTGCCAATTCTCCTCCACCTCACAGTATCCTTTTTTGCTATACACTGGGATTTTTGTAGTGTTCTGAAGATTCCATCTACTTTCTTGCATCCTTGCTTTTGCACATGCAGTTTTCTCTACCTGTAGTATCCTCACTCCCTGCCCACGGGTCCTTCAAGACTCAGTTCAGTTATTAGACCTCTAAGACTTCTTGTTACTTCGCCTAAGCTGGGCTATGATATCCCTATTATGAACTCCATATTATTATATTTGCAGAGAACTACATTATAAAGCCACCTATATATGCTTATCCATTTTCTACCTTCCCAACCATACTGTTAACTTCTAGAAAGGGCACCATATCTAATTAATCCTTATATAATCAACATTTAGTATAATTCCTGGAACATCACAGACTCTCAAAATTTTATGAATGAATTAAAACAAATTCTGAGTAACTTCCACTGTCCAAATTTCTGTGCTTGTCATCTGATTCTACTCTCAACAGTCCTACCCATTCTTTTCTTTTTTTAAATTTATTTGTTTTAATTGGAGGCTAATTACTTTATAATATTGTATTGGTTTTGCCATACATCAACATGAATCCTACCCATTCTTTATCAGCCTATTCAAATATCATTTCATTTATGAAACCTTCCATAGTTCCTACCCCTACTCATGTTTCTCACCTCTTTCATAGTGATTAACTACAATGCAAAACAGAGAAAGAAATCTGAGTACTCACTTTTCTATTGAAGGACAGGATAATTTAATTCATCTTTTAGGTGCTTTCCTTACTTAGGATTCTTTAGAGGAAGGCATATTCACATTTGAAAGAAATCAAAAGCAAAACGCTAGCAAAAACCTCCTCTGCACTAAAACTCAGCAGCATCTCACAATAGAGCTTTCAAAAGGAGTTACAGATCCCGTGTGTAGTGCTGCTTACAAGCCATCACATGGCAGCGTCGGGGACAACACACCAGCACCAAATCCAAGACAAAGAGCAGAGATGAAGCCCGCTCTGTTCCTGCTGACGCGACTGCTCTCTCAGTTGGGCTATCAGCAAACAGGCCTCGGCCAGCCCGCAGCCTAACCAGGGAAGCAAGCAGACAAATCCCAGAGCAGTGATTTCAAGCACTTAAGGGCACCACTGCCCTACAACAATAACAACACAATACCACTCATCTTCCCTTTCTCTTAAAAAAACTCAATAGCATAATTTCCTGTCGAATTAATAAGAATTAAAGTGAAATTGTCACTGGAAATAATACAAACATGCAAAAGGGGGACATAGCACACAATTGTTGTTGTTGTTTAGTCTCTCAATTGTATTCAACACTTTTGCGACTCCATGGACTGTAGCCCACCAGGCTCTGCTGTTCCAGTGGAATTTCCCAGGCAAGAATACTGGAGTGAGTTAGCATTTCCTTCTCCAGGGGATTTTCCTGACCCAGGGATTGAACCCATATCTCCAACATTGCAGTGGATTCTTTACCACTGAGGCAACAGGAAAGCCCCTTTATCACACAATGGAATACTAGTAACTATTTTAAGGGGCTTCCTCGGTAGATCAGCTGGTAAAGAATCCACCTGCAGTGCAGGAGACCCTGGTTCGATTCCTGGGTTGGGAAGATACCCTGGAGAAGGGATAGGCTACCCACTCCAGTATTCTTGGGCTTCCCTGATGGCTCAGACAGTAAAGAATTTACCTGCAATGTGGGAGACCTGGGTTTGATCCCTGGGTTGAGAAGATCCCCTGGAGGAGGGCATGGCAACTGACTCAATTCTTGTCTGGAGAATCCCATGGACAGAGAAGCCTGGCAGGCTACAGTCCATGGGGTTGCAAAGAGTCTAACACGACTGAGCGACTTTCACTTTCACTTCTTATACTTCTCACTTTCATAGTATAACAAAATAGTTAAGAGGAAAAAATTCATTCTCTACATAGAATAAAAACATATAAATTACATTTTTAATCATATAACGTATACTATATGCTAAATCTATGCCAAAATGTTAAAAATGGTTAACTTTCAACTGACTATTGGTGATTTTGGTTTTCTTATCATTTAATCTGTGTTTTCTAAATATTCTTCAAAGAGCATATTTAAGAGAAAAAAACTAGTTTCAAAGAATGAAATGCTCATCACTTGATTAAATTCTGTAAATCTCTATAATCTTCATAAATATATTTGATTTTTATTTATATCCTAAAGACTTAAAACAACTTGTTTCTTTTAGCTTTATTAGGTCTCAGAGGTGATGGCACAAGATTTGTAGGATCACTAGGTTCACAAAATGGTGCCTTCTCATGCCCAGTTTTAAAAGGCTTACTTGTGAAACTAAGTTCAAAATCAAAATGAGAATGAGAAATGTGCTAACTTTAAAATAATGTCTTATTATAAAGAAGTTAAGACAAAGTCAGAAAATCAAGGTTAAATTCTACCACTCATCAATTAGGGCAAATATCTTGCTTTTATCATGTTCATCTATAAAATGGAGAAGGAATTTCTTGTCCAATGCTAGATTCTATACCTCCATATTAATTAATGAGATGATTTGAGAAGGTTCATTTTGTCATTCATACTAAGCTTTCACTATGGAATACCATGTGCTAACCTAGGTTTCCAATCAAAGAAGCGATTCTCCAAAGCATTTCCCTTACTTAGAATCCAAAGATTGACAAGAGATAGACATGATTATTCACAACTGTCAAATTTCTGACATGTGTTCTACTCATTAAAAGTCTACCCCTGACATCTGTAGAGTAAGATAATAGCTGAAGTTGTTTTAGAAAACAACCTTCAAATAAAAGTGCATTAGGGTGAAAAGCTTTTATTAATTAGAGAAAAGTACCTAATATGAAATCTAAATTTGACATTCAGAAGGGGCAGAACAAATCCTACCTCATCAAAGTCTTGCTTGTTTGGTTGTTCATGTTTAACGATCAGACTTGACAAAATAAAAGAGTGGTAAGTATATCCATGCCATTTTTCTTTAACTGTCTCTTAAAATTTAGCAGTCTGGGAGCCACTGGTTCCAAGAGCATTTTAGCCACCCAGAATGTGGCTGATCTACAGTTTGGAACCCTGCCCCTAACACAGTATCACACTTATAGAAGATGCTCAAAAACATATTTGTTGAATGAAGAAATGTAATCCTGTTACCTAAAGATGATGTGGCTTGAGGATAACTTTAAAAAGTTTAACTCTAAGAAGTTTCAAAACAAAGTAAGAAATAATACATTAAGGGAGGCTGGCCTTAGACAGCAAGATTTCCCTACCCTGCCTACAAGTTTTTAAGTCATTGTTAACACTGCCTAAAAGTTTAACACTTGGTAGGATATATTTGGATTAGTATGTACTCTTCTTTGGAAACACAAATATTTGAAGAGGATTAATGAATGTAACCATTTAATATAACTGCTTTATTGCAAAAATTACAAGAGTTTTATCACCAAGGAGTTCACCAAGAATGTAAAATATAACTACGTATTTAAGATTATGGGATATATTTAGGATAACTTAAAATAAGTAAATAAATGAAAGGGGAGCCATTGTTGGAATGGGGAAGCTACAAATAAGCAAAGGAAGAGGGTAAATTATCCATATAATAATAGATTACAGCTGACATCAGTATGAACCCATGTTTAATTTAACATAAGGACAGATGGTCACATATCTTTAATATCTAAAATATCTATATTGGTATTTATGTGTGTATACATAGGTTCAGTTCAGTTATTCAGTCGTGTCTGACTCTTTGTGACCCCATGGACTGTAGCATGCTGTTGCTGCTGCTAAGTCGCTTCAGTCATGTCTGACTCTGTGCGACCCCACAGACGGCAGCCCCCCAGGCTCCCTCGTCCCTGGGATTGTCCAGGCAAGAACACTGGAGTGGGTGGACTGTAGCATATGTCTATACTATACATACGTTAGTATACACATATACATATCTCCTTGTTCTGTCAGCTGGAAAGGCCGAGAAGCAACTATATCCCAGTAGCAATGAGCACAGCTAACATCCATATCTTGGTTTCTAATACCATTCTCCAGGATTCCTTGGAGAAATAGCTGACTTTGAGATTAGGGCAGGAAATATAAAAGATGATTCTGGAGTGTTTTACACTGGCAGAAAGTAAGGGAATGCTCAGAATACACACATACACACACACACACACAGATGAAACAAGCGATGGGTCAAAGAGACACTGAAACCAACTGAAAGAGTTCCCAAGAGAACAGACTGAACAACAAAATGAAGGAGTATTGGTTTGTAATCCAAAGTATAAAATGAATATCCATGAGTCTATACTGATATAAACGATTTAGTGACAAAATAAATGGAGAACAAACCAATCTGCCATTCAGAAGAATTCCTAATAATTTATGTAAAGAATCCACCCACCCTCAGGGAAGTGGAACAAAACTTATACTAAGTGTAGGTTGTACAAGCTGATGTCTTTCCGAAGAGGATAATATGCAAAGGGAGAAACCTGGCAAATGGTGTTTCAGTCAGGTAATAATGGTCAACATAAATTGCAATAAGTCATTTTGATAGCTTGTGCCCCTGACATGATGTCATGAAAGTAGCAATTTCCCTCTGTGGTATTTCCCCAAAAAACACATAACTCCATTATAAAAACATCAAAGAAATCCCAATTAAAACCCATTCTACCAAATACTTGACCAGTACTCCTCAAAATTGTCAATATGATTAAAAAAAAAAAAAGAACAAGGAAAGTCAGATAAACTGTCAAAGTCAAGAATAGCCTATACAGACACAATGACTAAATGCAGAATGCTATCCTGAATGGGATCCTGGAGTAGAAAAGACCGTGAGATAAAAAACCAAGGAAATCTGAAAAAAATATAGACTTTAATAAAAATTATATCAATGTTAGTTTGGTATATCAATATACCATACTAAAATAAAATTTCAATAATAGCAGAAACTAAGTGTGGGGTATAGTAGAATTCCCTTTACTATATCTGCAATATTTCTGTAAATCTAAAACCATTCTAAAATTAAAAGTTTACTTAAAAACAATTTGGGACGAGAGAAGATATTTACTGCATACGATTACTAAATTCATGCATCTAGCCTCATCTTAAATACTGTCCATTGACATCAGTCACTTTCAGCTTTCTAAATGCGAAACTCTTAGATCTGATGTTTTAACCATTGTGGCCTTTTCACTTTGATGCTCTTCCTTTCGTGGGTGGGCTGTTGGCGAGCTCAGCACAATTTGGTTGCAAAACCATATAAAGTCAACTGTATGGGAAAATTTTCAGAAACCAATATATATTTAAAATTAGATTTTTCAATAACCACATGGAGTGACTCTTAGAAACTACATCCATTGTTATTTTACCTTCAATAATCATGACAATTTTTTGCTGATGTGATGGGTATCTAACAATCAAGACCAAAAAGATGTCCTAGATAGATTTATACTCTCCCATCCCCTCCACACACACACATACAGAATTGGAAGTTACTATTCTAGCATAAACTATGTCACCTTTATAATTCTGAAACTTATTTTGCAGGAGCAGAGTCAAAATAAAAAAGGGTCAATTTAGCAATTTCTTTCCCCATTGTATGTTGCTATAAGTTAATTCAACTGATATCTAAAACTGCATATGAATTCTTTTTAATACAAGAGGCTCAGGGAGTAGCTGGTAGTCATTGTCATGACTTTTAAATATGTCCTGTTAAATGCATATTTTAAAACCAATTTTACTATAGGAAAGTCACCAACTCAATTTTAAATAAATTTCATTACATTTTATCTCTAGGAAAGCATCTGTTAGTTTTCTAGGAAAAGAAACAAACCAGTCTTTTTTTTTCTACTTGGCTAGAAATGCTATTTCTATACAAATTTACAGACTAAGTACTTCCATTTAAGACTGAAGATAGTTTTAAAAAGCCAAATCTTAAAACTGTACAACAGATTCACTATGATCATTATTTTAGCACCCTTCTTATAGTACAGTATCAAACTAAGCTTTACATATGTCCAAAAGGGGTTGCTACCCAGGCTCCATTCTTCTCTTCTGACGTGAACTATAGAGAATTTGAACATAAAATGTAAATGAGAAAGCCCAGCCAAGTAAACAGCTCATTTTAAGGCACTACATACCAGCTTTGGAAGAGAGCTGATTAAGGATCTAAGGATCCCCAGGCAAGAGCTACAAGTATTCTTAATGTTCAACTACCTCTCTCTTTCTCTGGCCCTCAACAGATCCCACACTGTTGAAAACAGTTATCTGAAGAATTGTACTTATGCCAAGTACATCATGCGAAATACCGGGCTGGATGAAGCACAGCCTGGAATGGAGACTGTCAGGAGAAATATCAATAACTTCAGATATGCAGAAGACACGACCCTTATGGCAGAAAGCAAAGAACTAAAGAGCCTTTTGATGAAAGTGAAAGAGGAGAGTGAAAAAGTTGACTTAAAACTCAACATTCAGGGCCTTGTTCACCGAAACTTGGTCTCCCCATGTCGCTCTCTCTCCCAAATTCTGGCTGAGTCTCCATCTGGAGCGCGGAACCCGCCATGCTTGCTAATTATGCCTGGGCTTCTAAGATCCGACCGGGGAGGCCTCAATGTCTCCTCTCCTTTGGGAGAACGGAAGGACGCCTGAGGCCTACGTCACCTATGCCGTCTCTCCTTCGAATACCCTGGATCAGCCGGGGCTGGACCCCGGCAGGTGGCGCCCGAGACAGGCTGTTCGAAGGATGTGCTTGTATTTTTCCACAGGATGCAGATTCTCCAATTTACATCCGGGACAGGCTGATTCGCCATGTTGCAGTCCCCCAGACATCCAGTTCCCCCATTGCTTCAATCACAAAAGGAGCCCGCCGCAAGGGGAGGCAACATCGAGATCCTGGTGGGACCGATGGGGCTGCTGCAGCGCAAACTCCAACCAGAAAATAATTCTACTTATTCTGTTTTGGCTTGTCTACCCTCTCCTTATGTTTTTCTCTTTACCAACGATTCTGGAAAACTTAATGTATATATGACTTTCACTGGTGGACCCAATGTAGTGACTTGTTAACAATGTATGCGCTCATCTTGTTTAAACCCTCAGTATAATCTTTGCTCCTTTGTAGTATTACAATGTCCACCTTATCTTATGATGTAACCATTTATTTATATGATAATTATTGGTCTTGCTGTATTACAACAACTTCAGGATTTAATGCGATCGCGACAATTTGTGGGCTTACTTATTTTAGGAATATCAGCTTTAATAGCAGCAATTACTTCTGTTACTGCGGCAGCAATATCATTGACTCAACAAGTGCATACTGCCCAATATGTTGATACCATGTCTAAAAATGTTTCACTAACTCCAGCAACACAGGAAGTTATAGATAGAAAATTGGAGATGAGAGTAGACGCCTTAGAAGAGGCAATAATGCATATTGGGACTGACTTACAGGCTTTAAAAGTGAAAATGGCTCTGTCTTGCCACGCTGATTACCGGTGGATATGCGTGACATCTTTAAAGGTAAACGAGACAGATTATGAATGGGAAAAAATCAAAAATCATATCTTAGGTGTTTGGAACAGCTCTGACATTGGCCTGGACTTAGGGAAACTTCATAATCAAATACAGACCCTAGAACACTCTTGACTGGATTTTACCGCCGCTGGAGCAGCTAATGACTTTTTTCACACCTTCTCTAACTTTTATTTCTGGAAAAAACATTCTGTCTAATCTTCTCATAATCATTCTTCCTTGTATTGTCAGGATTCTTCGGCAGAACATTCAGAAGGTCGCGACTGAGCTGCGTCTGGCTGTTTTAAGAAATAAAAAAGGGGGAGATGCCGGGAGCCAGCATATTGCATATTGAGTGCATATTGCATATTGAGTGCAGCACTTTCCACAGCATCATCTTTCAGGATCTGGGATAGCTCAACTGGAATTCTATCACTGCCGGGAGCCAGCGTGAGGAACTCCGCCCATGACAAAGGTCATGAGGAAGGAGGCTCGGCATACACAAAGGCGGGATCGAGCTTCAGGAGTCCCCCTGGAAATTCTCGAGCATCTACCCCCAAAACCAGAGTCTGCCTACTTTCTGCTTTGTGCTTTCACCTACACCTCTGACTTTATGGGGGGCTGTCCCCCACTACCTCTCTCTGAAAAAAGAGTTAGCTTACAGCTCCAGTTAATAATTCCTGGGTGTGACAGTGTTTAACCTACAAACTCCTTTGGAAATCCTCTAGCCTGCCTGAATAGGTTTTTCCGGCCACATGTGATTGTTCAGAGCCTCCCAACTGTGAAAGGCAGGAGATGTTCTAAACTGTCTAAACACAGATTCCTTTGAGTAGTTAAAAGATTGATTAGAAATTGGTGAAGGGTTTTTCACTTATTGGGCCAATGTTTCCTGCTAAGTCTCCATACTCCTTACCTACTGTGTCCTTGGCAGTGTCTAAACACAGATTCCTTTGAGTAGTTAAAAGATTGATTAGAAATTACCGGGAAAAATATCAATATCAATAACCTCAGATAGGCAGATGACACCAATCTTACGGCAGAAAGTGAAGAACTGAAGAGTCTCTTGATGAAAGTGAAAGAGGAGAGTGAAAAAGCTGGCTTAAAACTCAACATTCAGAAAACTAAGATCACAGCATCCGGTCACATCACTTCATGACAAATAGATGGGGAAACAATGGAAACAGTGACAGACTTTATTTTCGGGGGATCCAAAATCACTGCAGATGGTGACTTCAGCCATGAAATTAAAAGAGGCTTGCTCCTTGGAAGAAAAGCTATGACCAACCTAGACAGCATATTAAAAAGCAGAAACATTATTTTGCCAACAAAGGTCTGTCTAGTCAAAGCTATGGTTTTTCCAGTGGTCATATATAGATGTGAGAGTTGGGCCGTAAACAAAGCGGAGCACCAAAGAACTGATGCTTTTGAACTGTGGTGTTGGAGAAGACTCTTGAGACTCCCTTGGACACAAGGAGATCCAACCAGTCCATCCTAATGGAAATCAATCCAGAATATTCATTGGAAGGACTGATGCTGAAGCTGAAGCTCCAATACTTTGGCCACCTGATGCAAAGAACTGACTCATTTGAAAAGACCCTGACGCTGGGAAAGATTGAAGGTCGGAGGAGAAGGGGATGACAGAGGATGAGATGGTTGGATGGCATCACTGACTTGATGGACATTAGATAGGGCAAGCTCTGGGAGTTGATGATGAACAGGGAAGCCTGGTGTGCTTCAGTCCATGGAGTCGCAAAGAGTCACACACGACTGTTCTACTGAATTGAAATGAACTGAATTTCATATAATACATGTAAATATAACTAAAAATACATATGACAACATAGACCTAATACATATGGGTCTAAGATTATTCTAACATGCTTTATTTGTTAATAATACAGTTAATCTTCTTGGACATCCTAATTCTGTCTCTGATTTAGATTATCTTTCTTGAGTCCCAATCTGATCAGTTCCTTCTGTAAAAAAAAAAAAAAAAAGAAATTGGTGAAGGGTTTTTCACTTATTGGGCCAATGTTTGCTGCTAAGTCTCCATACTCCTTACCTACTGTGTCCTTGGCAGTGTCTAAACACAGATTCCTTTGAGTAGTTAGAAGATTGATTAGAAATTGGTGAAGGGTTTTTCACTTATTGGGCCAATGTTTGCTGCTAAGTCTCCATACTCCTTACCTACTGTGTCCTTGGCAGTGTATTGATTGATATAATGGGTGTATAGAAATGTAAGTAGTAGCCTCAATGTTTGTAACCTTGGACCCTTGAGTTAATTCTTTTCTTGATTGAGCCCACCTCACCTTTGCCCTATAGGAATGCAGCTTTGTCCAATGCTTTTTTGGAGGCTGGTGCCTGACTTTGAAATAATCACCTTTAGAGAAAGATAAGTTTCTTAAAATGTTAACAGGCCTCCTGGCCAGAAGATGATGTAATTCACCTGAACTTTTGCATATGATAAGTTTGAAAGCCTGGCTTCGATTAGGACCAGGAGCTGCTATCCTTGCATGACTCCACCCCTTCCCCCATTATCCTCTATGCACAATTTAAGGTATAAAAACTACTTTGGAAAATAAAGTGCGGGCCTTGTTCACCGAAAAAAAAAAAAAAAAAAACACCTCAACATTCAGCAAACTGAGATCATGGCATCCGGTCCCATCACTTCATGGCAAACAGATGGGGAAACAATGGAGACAGTGACAGACTTTACTTTCTTGAACTCCAAAATCACTGCAGATGGTGACTGCAGCCATGAAATTAAAAGATGCTCCTTCAAAGAAAACCTATGACCAACCTAGACAGCATATTAAAAATCAGAGATATTACTTTCCAACAAAGGTCCATCTAGTCAAAGCTATGGCTTTTCCAGTAGTCCTGTATGGATGTGAGAGTTGGACTATAAAGAAAGCTGAGTGTCGAAGAATTGATGCTTTTGGACTGTGGTATTGGAGAAGACTCCTGAGAGTCCCTTGGACTGTAAGGAAATTAGACCAGTCAGTCCTGAACAAAATCAGTCCTGAATAGTCATTGGAAAGACTGATGCTGAAGCTGAAACTCCAATACTTTGGCCACCTGATGTGAAGTGCTGACTCATTGGAAAAGACCCTGATGCTCGGAGGGGTTGGGGGCAGGAGGAAAGGGGGACGACAGAGGATGAGATGGTTGGATGGCATCACTGACCCTATGGATGTGGGTTTGGGCAGGCTCTGGGAGTTGGTGATGGACAGGAAGGCCTGGCGTGCTGCAGTCTATAGTGTTGTGGGGAATCAGATGCCACTGAGCAACTGAACTGAACTGAACCCAAGAGTATTCTTTGATTCATTGAGCCTACTGCAAATAATCAGGGGTGGTTTGGAGAATAGCAGTTGGTACACTTGTAGTTTTTCTCATTAATTTTTCCATACATCTTAGTTCTGAGTGCTCAATATCACTACAAATTGCTACAAATGGCAGGTAAATTCCAGTTAGAAGTAGACAAATTGAGGCTTAAACTCAGATCGGGGTGTTTACAACACATCTAGACATCCATGCAAGCAGGGCAGCTACACTTAATACATTAAATAGTAATCTTGCACCTTCTTCTACAACTATCCCTGGTAAATGCTCAGTTTCTGTTAATATATTTTCAGTAAAGAATAACTTTGAGGCTTTCCATACTCCCTAGTAAGTGGCTTTATCCCCTTCTCTAGCATCCAGAAGCTTTAATTTTAAAAAAACCAAAAGCCCTTTCTCCTATCTTTAGCCTATTTTTGCTTTTTTGCTCTAATCTTTTCATAAACTTCAGCTAATTCTCAGTTTAAGCCAACCTGACACCATCCTGCCTAAACCTTCTTCTTATGAATTCTTTTCCAGAAAGTCAGAGTTAAGGAGTAGTCAGTAGCCATTGTTTTAACTTTGAAATATGTTCTGTAAATGCATATTTTAAAGCTAATTCTACTACAGGAAAGAAACCAATTTCATTTTAAATAAACTCTATGCTTGTAATTTTCCTTAGTTACATGCTCCTCCCTTTGGTATATTTTATATACACTTTGTGCTCAGAGAATTGTCTCTATCACTGGCTTTGTTAAGATAAACCATCTTGCCCATACACCTTTCTCTCCTGTTTAGATAATTTACAAGTAAATCATCAGAATTTCATTTTTTTACTATCAACCATCTTCATGAGTCACAGTCCCTTCCAAAATACCTACTTTTTCTCTAAACTTCTTAAAATCTACTTTTAAAAAATGATATCCAGTAGTGTTGCCATCCAACAATAACACCGATGCAATGGACATGAGTCTGAGTAGGCTCCGGGAGTTGGTGATGGACAGGGAAGCCTGGCGTGCTCCAGTCCATGGGGTCACAAAGAGCTGGACACGACTGAGTGCTGAACTGAACTGATCCAGTAGTGTCTTGCCTTGACATTATAAAGTCTAAGGTGACCTTTCCCCAAATTCTTTTAAAACTATATCACCAATACATTCTTTGTCAGTCATTAAAAGATACAGGATAACAATTCCCTCCACTGCTTCTTCCACCTTCAAAGAGATGACACTGCTGGCAATATGAAAGAAGAATGCACCAGATGCTCTGTCTCTACACTAACTCACATCTGTACTGTACTGTTTTCAATACTTTCACATGCCTTACCACATTTGATCTTCACCATAACCTTAGAAGTTTGGAAGAAAGGTGTTAACACCCCATGGATGAAAACAGTTAATGATGACAGATATTGGAACCTATTTCGGGGTCCTTTCCATTATGCTGCCTTCCTCTTCTTTTAGCAGAATTAGACTTTCAGCCAACATCAGGAATGCTAGAAGTTTCCCATCACTATTATTTCTTGCATCTATGCCAGTTTCATAATCTATATTAAGAACTCTTAATTGTTTCTAATAGCTAGAGAATTCATTCTCTGGGAAAATGATATTTCCTCTTCTCTAAAAAAAAGAATGAATTTCATATGACCTTGGTTTTACTCCCAGTTGCACTATCTTTTCACTATAGAGCCCTGGGAACTGGCTTCAGGACTACTGAAAAAAAAAAAAATTACTATTTCTTCACACTTAACCAACAAATGATATTTCTAATCATAAAGAGAACCAAAAGTTCCTCTAAATTCTTAGCAAATAATGATACTAAGTAGCTGACTTCTAACTACAGAAATAGAATAAGAAAAAAAAAATGAAAACTAAGAAATAAAGAGGAAACGTTAAGTGGCAGATAACCAAGAATGTCTTGACCATATGGATATTAAAATACAACACAGGTTACAGAGAGCATAATGGAATCACAATCCTTTTTGACTTCTAAAAATCAGATTATAAATATTGTTTTACATAAATCCTGAAGGTTCCATGTGTTCCTATTGAGAAATAAAAGACAATGCAAAAAAAAAAAAAAAACTGTGTATCAGATGATGCTTTACAATAAGTTAATAATCTAGCTATAATAAATTAACAATGAACGAAATAAACCCCAAATTTTTTTCAGATATTAACAGGTTGCCTACATATATGTAGGTTGCATAAATATGTATATAATCAAAAAAATGTTTAAACAGCAAAGATTTTGTGAAAGAACTGTCTATTTAATAAAGTAAATAAAACATAATAAAAATAAATATAAGGTTTACGTTTTTTTAACAGGTACTACAAATCACTGGAAAAGGATCCATAAAGAATGGGATGCTTTTGCAATAATCCTAGCAATAACAAAGGCAAACCAAAGAACTTGTAAAACAGGCTAACAACTGACTTTACTGATCATGCATCTGTGAAAATTATAAAAAACCTTTTGAATAATAAACGTTTGAAAAAGACATTGCCTCCAGAATGTATATCTAATATTAAAAAAGAGCAAACACTCTGTATTTAGAAGTAATGGTCATTAGCTCGGGACTATGGTCCTTGGGTTCTGACTACAGTGTAACTAGAACAAGAGAAGTTTCACCTCAATATCTTTACTTTTTAAATGAGGATGTTAGATTAGATGATTTCTAAAATCCTTCTATCTCTATAATTCTGTGATTCCTTAAGTAACAGCAGAAGTCTACTGACCTGAATCTAATCAATTTTAGATCTCCAGTAGAAAATAGGAAGCACTTTGTCTATAACCCACAGGCAATTAGGATTTCCCTCACAGCAATTACATCTCCAGTAATTCAATTGCCTGATAAATCTACCTTCTCTTGCCCTTGTATATGATGATAATACATTATTCAACCACAACACATTAAAATATAATTCTACTATAACCAAGAGGAAATAACTTTCTAGTAAGGTGTGTAACGACTCTTTTAAACATTAAACCAGAAGAGATGATAACTCTGTGCTAACTTCCAAAAAATTTTTTAGCTTTAAGAGAGCTATGTAAATCTGAAGAAATGCTTATAGTCATTAATCAAATGCCTGTAAATGAAATTACTAGACATATGTTCACCACTAATGACTTAATCTAATACTCATGTTTTAAAGACTAAGACTTCTGTTTGCCCTTTCTTATTTCAAATTCAAGCCACAGCCAGAAACAATGAGCTTTGATTCCAGCTCTTCTGTTAATAACTCTTACACTATTCTAAATTCCTAAAATCCTAAGGTAAATAGCAAAGGCAAAGTGACTGACCATGGGGATTTTGGAAAAAAAGCAGAAGAGAGGGGCAGACACATAAAAGCCATCACTAAAATTCATTTTAGTCACCCAAGTCCACTAAATTGTTTCTTATATCTGCTTCGCCCTTAAAATGCTTTCTATTTCTTAAAACTATAAATGCCTCATTATGATGAACCTCTAGCATTCCCTTCCATTATGTACCCATTAAATTACCATCTGACTTATGAACAAATACTAAAGTCTCTCAAACACTAAAGTACTTGGTACTTACTGCATTATTATCTGTCACTCTTCATACACTAATTACTTGGACTGCAAATAAAAGATTTTACCATTGAATGAGGAAAAGTAGCTTAACAACTTGACAGTTTTCCTAAAAGAGAATACGAATTCATAATTTTCACACATATTAATAGGAACAAACCTTTCAGCTCATGATCTCACAAAAGAAAAAAACAAATTTACTTACTGCCCTAAAGTGTAGTAAGTTAACCATCTATTAGCAGTGTTTAGGTCATAATATCTCAAGTCTTTTGATTTCTAGCAAAACTCCTAGAATTCAAAACAGACCTGTCTATGCAGCCACTTGGAAAATACTATGGAAGTTTCTTTTTCTTTTTAGATATTTTTCTTTCTTTTTTATATTTTTTTGATGTGGACCATTGTTGTTTAAACTCTATATAGAATTTTATTACAATACTTCTTCTCTTTCATGTTTTGATTTTTTGGCCGCAAAGCATGAAGGATTCTAGCTTCCCAATCAGGGATTGAACCAGCAACCCCTGCATTGGAAGGCAAAGTCTTAACCACTGGGCCAACAGGGTAATGCCTGGAGGTTTCTTAATAAACTAAAAATAGAACTTCGATTTGACCCAGCAATTCCACTTCTATGTACATATCCAGAAAAAAAAAAAAAAAAACACTAATTTGAAAGGATAAATGCAGCCCAATGTCACAGTACTACTATTTACAACTGTCAAAATATGGAAACAACCTAAGTGCCCATCAATAGATGAATGGATAAAGATATGGTGTGTGTACATATATACATATATATTCATTATGAAAGTTGCTCAGTCATGTCCAACTTTTTGCAGTCCATGGAATTCTCCAGGCCAGACTAGGGTGGGTAGCCTTTCCCTTCTCCAGAGGATCTTCCCAACCCAGGGATCAAACCCAGGTCTCCTTCATTGCAGGCAGATTCTTTACCAGCTAAGCCACAAGGGAAGCCATATTCATTATACACACACACACACACACACACACACACAATGAAATACTTTTTGTTGTTGTTCAGTTGCTAAGTCATGGCCAACTCTTTGCAAACTTATGGACTGTAGCCTGGCAGGCTCCTCTGTCCTTCACTCTCTCCCAGAGTTTGCTCAAGTTCATGTTCATAGAGTCAGTGATGACATCTACCATCTTATCCTCTGTCATGCCCTTCTTCTGTCTTCAGTCTTTCCCAGCATCAGGATATTTTCCCATGAGTTGTCTATTCCCATCAAGTAGTCAAAGTATTGGAGCTTCAGCTTCAGCATCGTCCTTTTAATGAATATTCATGGTTGATTTCCTTTAGGATTGACTGGTTTGATCTCCTTGCAGTCCAAGGGACTCACAAGAGTCTTCTCTAATACCACAGTTCAAAACCATCAATTCTTCAATGCTCAACCTGCTTTATGGTCCAACTCACATCCGTACATGACTACTGGAAAAACCATAGCTTTGACTATATGAATCTTTGTCAGCAAAGTGATGTCTCTGCTTTTTAATAAGCTGTCTAGCTTTGTCATAGCTTTCCTTCCAAGGAGCAAGGGTCTTTTAATTTCATGGCTGCAGTCACCATCTGCAGTGATTTTGGAATCCAAGAAAATTAAGTCTGTCACTATTTCCATTCTTTCCCATCTATTTGCCATGAAATGATGGGACCAGATGCCATGATCTTAGTTTTTTGAATGTTGAATTTTTAGCTAGCTTTTTCACTCTCTTTCACTTTCATCAAGAGGCTCTTTAGTTCCTCCTCACTTTCTGCCATTAGAGTGGTATCATCTGCAGATCTAACATTGTTGATATTTCTCCCAGCAATCTTGATTCTAGCTTGTGATTCCTCCAGATCAGCATTTCCCATGATGTACTCTGCATATAAGTCAAATAAGTAGGGTTACAATATATGACCTTGTTGTCCTCCTTTCCCAATTTTGAACCAGTTAGTTGTTTTATGTCTGGTTTCAACTGTTGTTTCTTGACCTGCATACAGGTTTCTCAGTAGACAATAAGGTGGTCTGGTACTCTCATCTCTAATGAAATACTACTCACCCATAAAAACACAATGAAATTTTGTCATTTATAAAAGGTGGATGGACTTGGAGGGCCTTATGCTAAATGAAATAAGTCACACAGAGAAAGGCAAATATTGTATGATATCATTTGTATGTGGAATCTAAAAATTACAACAAACTAATAAATAAAAGACAAGCCAAATAACAGATATAGAGGTGAAACTAGTGGTTACCAGAGTAGAGATGGAAGGGGGAGCTCAGGGGTAACAGGTTAAGAGGTACAAACTACTGTGAATAAGCTGCAAGGATATATTGTACAAGACAGGGACTATAACTAATATTTTATAATAACTATAAGTAGAATATAATCTTTAAAAATTATGAGTCACTATATTGTATACTGCTGCTGCTGCTGCTAAGTCGCTTCAGTGGTGTCCGACTCTGTGCGACCCCATAGACGGTGGCCCACCAGGCTCCCCCATATATAAAAACATTTAGGGCAGGAGGGGAAGGAGGCAACAGAGGATGAGATGGTTGGATGGCATCATTGACTCAATAGACATGAGGGAGAGTGGACACTCAATGGTCACTATCTCCCAGATGTAAATGGACATGTCAATGGATGGACAGGGAAGCCTGGGGTGATACAATCCAAGGGGTCACAAAGAGTCAGATGCAACTGAGCAACCGAACAGCAACAATATCAACTATACCTCAATTAAAACAAACAAAAACAACGCAACTAGTCCAGCTCTTGCTACTCTAGAATACTCCACTACTGTCAACAAACAGCCTTTCAAGATTCCTGATCAATCATCCACAACCTTTGCAGTTCAAGGCAAAGTGCCCCTAGCCTAAGACCTGTCAACATCTCATCATATACCCAGTTCCAACCCATACCCTTAGGAGCCTCCAAAGCATGGTTATGGGCACCCCAACCCAGAGTCCAGGATCCATCTGCTCCCTAACCCCTCACTGTGCAAATGCTATGCCTTAGCCATCTCTTGGGCCTCAGGAGTATACTTTGATGCTATCTGCCTTTAGGAAAAAGGCAAAGAGGTCCACACTGGTCTTGAAAGCAACTGAAGGTCATTTAGACAGAAAACAGAAAATTTTGGAGTCTGAGTCACTGGAACATAATTTAGGAGGAGGAAGGGTACAATCTCTAGGTGGCAATGTGACCCCTGGCACATCCTTGACCCCTCCAACTCCTAGTCCCATGAAGCCAGAGGAAGCACAGAGTAAGACCTGCTAAAGGCTGAGGACTACAACAGAGACCCCCAGTGCATAGATCTAAAGGAGGAACAATTTCTAGTTATTTGAAATTTCAAGACTTCTTCAGAGGCTTTGACTTTACAGGATATGGTCTAAAAACAAGTGTATGCTCTCTAATACAGCTAATATAGCCTAATAGCTTCTAATACAGCCTAATAGTTTCATAGAACATAATCAGATTAAAATAAACATCATGGACATCTTTTTAAGAAAATTAAGGGTACAATATAACTATAAAAATATGTATGCTTTACCTAGAAGATAAATGTTATTAGGATTCCATTAAAAATCTGACTTAACCAAGCTCTGTGCATGAAACAGGGCACTCAAAGCCAGTGCACTGGGACAACCCTGAGGGATGGGATGGGGAGGAAGGTGGGAGGAGGGTTCAGGATGGGGGACACATGTACACCCATGGCTGATTCATGTCAAGGTATGGCAAAACCCACTAAATATTATAAAGTAATTAGCCTCCAATTAAAATAAGTAAATAATTATTTTTTTAATCTGACTTAAAAAAAGTACCAAGTGTATACCCACCTTCTCTCCTTAGAACGTTCCTTATCAACTAACTGGTCAATAGCCAGAAGCAGTCTCCTAACGTTTGGCACCCAGGAGTACTGCCTTAATGCTCTCGCTATACTGTAGTGTCTGTGGAAATGCTAAAGGAGTCAGATAACTATATAGATCAGTTCAACTTTTCCCAAGGACCTAACTTGTGTCAAACACATGACACAAGCTAAGGGTAGAAAGATGAATAAGTTCAACCCTGACATCAAGGACCTTATAGTGGATTGACTGAAGAAACGGCCCCATTTGTTCACGTATCTATACCCTTTGATAATGCTCTCACACTGACTCTGGGGTCAGCCATATGACTTTCCTTGGACAATGGGACAGTAGCAAATGTATCAGAAGCAGAAATTTGAAAAGTCCTTGCACATAAGAGCTTGCCCTCTTAATGCTCTTGGGAACCACAGGGTGAGTCACAGCCATGTATCAACAAGAAACCACAGCCATGAGTCAATAAGCCCAAGTAGCTTAAGAATGAGAGACCTCAAGAGAATAACAGATAGTCATCAATCAGCCAGCCCCCAGCTAACCCAGTGGCCATCTGTTAAGAGTTAATTCCAGCAAAAATCAACTGAGCCATACTGAGCACAGTCCAAACTGCTGATTCCACAAAGTCATGAGCTACTTTAATGGCTACTGTTCTAAGACACTAACTTTTAGGGTAGTTCATTACAGGGCAAAGTTCAACTGATAGAAAACTCAAAACTTTATGGGGGAGCCAGACTTATACACAATACAGCATGAGGACTTACAGTAACAGACCTAAGGACAGACAGTAACAGACCTAAGGGCAGGATTCATGGAAAACTCAGAAGTAAGGTTGATTAACCTTGCTGGGTCCAACGTGGAGGGTTGGACAGGAGTGTCAAGAAAAGAATCACAGAGAACATGATGCATATTCTTTATTCTGAAGGAAGGGGAAAAAGCACTTCAGGAGGCAACAGACACAGTCAACCTCTGCTTCTTTCATCATTGCTACAAAGCATCAAAGGGAACGCCAGAACCAAACTGGAATCCATAGGCAGCTATTTCCACTGAAAAACTATGGGGTGTTCTTTCAACCAGAAGCTTTCTCTTTCTCTCAGAGTCCAAGAAGTTTTTACAGGACTGGAAGAAGACAAGACTTTGAAGATGCATTCAAGTTGAACATCTGTTTGACTCAGCTATATTCAACTCCCTGTGATCTCCCAGCAGGCAAACTGAGAAAATGAAAATACACTGTCACTACAGATTGTGTGACAAGCACTCTGAACAGACAGGTACACTGGCACATTGGGAACAAGCAAATCTTACTCAAAAGTCAGACTGGGAATGTCCTGAGCTTCTGAAGCAATTTAAATGTCCAACAATAAGAGAATATTCAAATATGTTACTATAACTGTAATAAGGAATATGAGGGAGTTATTAAAATATGCTTTCAAAAAGCATTTCATAAGATGGGAAATTCTCATAAAATCGATATAAAAAACTGCATATACAGAATGATCTCAATAATTTAGAAAATATATTCATAGGGAAAGAAAGGAAATATATCAATGTCAATTATATTCTTGGATTAGCAGGATCATAGGTGAATGTTTTCTTTCTCATATATTTCTGTTTTTCAAATTAAAATATAAAGGCATTTATTTGTTAAAAATTGAATCACACAAGCCAAAATTAATGGTTAGTCTATAAGATAACTGGCTTATACTCCTCAGGAATATCAGTGTCATGAAAGAAAATGAAAAGCTAGGGAAATGTTCCAGATTAGACAGTTAGAAAGACATGAAAATTAAATGCAATATGTGATCTTGACTTAGAACCTTGATCACAGGGAAATATGCTCTAAAGAATATTACTGGGACAACTGCCAAATTTTGAATAGGGACTATATATCCATGTGGTTATATTAAGAGAATGTCCTTGTTCTTAGGAAATATACCCAGAAGTGGTTTTGCACATATGTGTGCAAAACATTAAAAAATGGTTAATCTGGTGGTGCTGAATTCTCTCAGCTTTTGCTTGTCTGAGAAGCTTGGTGAAGGGGGTACAGAATTTTTCTATACTATTCTTGTAATTTTTCTATTTTGAAATTATTTCAAAATAAAGTAAAAAATGATAATTCTAGGCAGGCCTGAAAAAATCTATTTAAAGAGAAATAACATTTGATTGGTATTGCAAATTCATTATTTTCTAGGAAATTCTAAGATCTGGTTCCTAAAACATTATATAACATTTTCAGGTCAAATAACAAACTGTCTCCATGGAGAAACTGAGGTAGGTGATGGACAAATTCCTTTACTAACGGATGCTTTCACTGAGGCTGGAATTTCTCCCCACTCAGTAGCCACTAGAGGCCAAAGGTGCTTGGCAACACATCAAAGTAGGGCTCTCTGGGTGCTGGTATTTAAACATATATACTGCATGAAAAAGGCTGCCATTTCAGTGACATACACAGAACAATAGTTCCCCCAAGGCCTTCATGCTGACTCCCCAGCTCTCTCAGGCCCAGCCTGGTTCTATGGTGCCACTTACGGCTCAGCCTGGCCCTCTGCCTGGAATCTCGCATTATCTCATCTGAAAATTTCCCAGTCACATAAGTATTCCCATTACAGCTGAAAATCACACCCCTCAGCCTCTCTGCTCAGTTCTACATGAAAAGATAAAACTGGACAGAATTTTCAGATCAAAAAGCATTATGTATTGTCTGTTTCCTTAAATGTTAAGTTCCTCCAGAAAGAAAGAGCTCTACCTTAAGTATATTCTACTTAAGAATATAGAGGCACCCCAGACTCTCCGCTGCCATTGTCTGCCCTGGGGCTGAATATTCTACACTATACTTAATGTGTATTCAATATCATGATCACAAAATTAAAGAGGTTAGTAAACTAATACTGTTTATGCTCTATTTGCTCTATTTGATGCTCTCTATGGCAAATGATAATAATAATTTTAATTAAATTCACTAGCATAAGTATCAGTGGGAAAAGTTCAATTTCAAAAGATAGCCAAGTTCTAAGGAGAAGACAGTGAATATAAACTATAACTACACCTATAGATACTTCAACAATTCCAGCTGGCACATCTGACCATGTAACTCCTGATTACCAGATACTCTTCTGAAGACTTAGATTAAAAAAAAAAATCTATTTAAAAAATCTGCATGGAGACATAAATACAAAATACAGGTCTATATCTGAAAATCATTTCCTTTATTCAAATTCTAAATTTAAGATTATTTTCTAGAAATCATAGGGAATAGTAAGAGCATTTGTGGTAGAGAAAGCAACCAGCTAACTCAACTTCTATTCCAATCTCCTTGTTTATCTTCCTATACTGCAGAGGCTTGAATGCCAAAGCCTTGTTTTCCAGACTCCTTTGTAACTAGCATTCTCAACACAGTTTAGGTTTCACCATTCTGAATTTCACCTGAATTCAGAATCAAGTTAAGTAGGAGAGAAGCAGCACTCAAGGTTGTGTTTTGTTTTGCTTTGCTGCTCTAGATCCATTGGGTTGGCCAAAAAGTTCACTTGAGTTTTTCCATAAGATGTTATGGAAAAACCCAAACAAACTTTTTGGCCAAACCAATAGAAAGCAGAAGACAGCTTTGAAGCTAATAGTGCAGGCAGCAGTGTGATTGAGAATCACACCTAAAAGACAAAAAGACAAATCGTCCCAAAAGACGAAAGTTGTTTCGTGACTACTGGTTGTGACTAAAGTGGTCAAACCAGAAATAAGCAAAGAGACATCCTGAGCCCCAGCTTCCTAAACTTAATAAAGGTAGCAATTCAGCAGTTCCCTTGGCAGATCATTTTTTTCTTTTGTGCTTATATAGCTAGAGTGGTTTCCATTATCTGCAACTCCAACACACACCTCTCTGAAAGCTTTCATGTTTTCAAATATGCTTTCAAATATCCAAAGTAATCTAAAGTGGTATAGACTCTCAGTGGATAGCACTAATTGCACACATCATATAATTCTTTGTTCTCTTCTCTGATCTGTAACAACAAAAATAAAGCCTAGATTTTAAAAACACAGCTACTCAACAGAGTGAGTCATTTTTTCATTCAAACTCACTATGATTTGATATTTGAAAATTGTAATAAAGAAAGGACATCCTAACTACTTCCAACTCTTGCTTCCTTAAACCACTAGAACAATGCCTTTCATACATCAGACCCTGAATACATGTTAGCAACTGAATATGGGCAGAATGATACAGGTGATTCAAACTAGTAGAAAAGCCAAAAGTACATTAGTTTTTATCTGGAGACAGCATATTAAATTGTGGGAATATTACAGATAACATTATTAGCATGAAATCTATTTACTTTATTTTACAACTAGAAACACTGACAGAAAATATAGGGGGCTCCATGTTAAAATTTTAGGAAATTTTTACAAAAGTTGTTATAGCGTAATTTCCCAGAATGACAGAGGATCTCATCATATGGGTAATTTCCTCAGGATATTTCTGGTTTTCCAAAGACTTATGTCTTTTTCCATTAAAAAAAGAACTTGATCTTTAAGGTCAAAAATGCGCTTACAGAGGTAGATAAATCTTTTTGATGAAAGGTCCCAATAGTACCAAGTACCTTTAGCCTGTGTGTGTGCTAAATCACTTCAGTCATGTCTGACTCTTTGTAGCCCCATGGACTATAGCCCGCCAGGTTCCTCTGTCCATGGAGATTCTCCAGGCAAGAATACTGGAGTGGATTGCCATGCCCTCCTCCAAGGGAGCTTCCCGACCCAGAAATGGAACCCAAGTCTCCTGCAGCTGCTGCACTGCAGGCAGATTCTTTACCAGTGAGCCATGGGGGAAGCTCCAAATGAAAGTGAATTCCTGAATATTCAATTTGTGCAAAGCACTTTATTAATTGCCAAGGAAGGATTCAGTGGAATAGGGAACAAGGTCTCTATCCCGAAGAAAGCACGAGAGAAAAGCTCTGACACTCTTTTGTTTCATCTATGTAAAAAGAAAAAAAAAAAATCATTAACACTTCTGCAAACTATGAGTAATCTTTATTTGGAGGAGTTGTTGGACATCTTATCTTCAATACTTACTCCTTCATTCTTCTTAATAATTTCATGTGATATATTTTTAAATGAAAGCTCTTTTTTAAAATTGTTTCAGAACCTCATTAGTCAGCCAAAAATAGCATAATGTTTCACAATGCCTACACTGAGAATCACTGTCCTTAGTGCTATGGAAAAGCTAAATGAGCAAAGGAGTGAATGGTAATGATACAGCTTAGCAAGCACAGATCCTCACTAAAGAACACTCACTCTCACTTGCAGCCTGTTCATAACCAGACACCCGCCTAAAACTTAACCATGATTCGAACCTTGCACATATGAATGAGGCAATTCAATTCTTGTGAACTTGAATTCTTTAGTGCAGTAGCTAAAAGGTCAAGGAATTGGGTTAATGAGAACATGTCACTGGGGTGGTAATGCAGCAGTGAGTGGAGAAAATCAAAGTCAGAGACTCTTTACTCTCCACTGCAAGTGAGAAAGTCAAGGCAGTAAAAATGCTGTTAGGCAATATGACCTCACTTTTAATTTTTTTTAGAAACATGATCATTTAGTTTACAGATTGCTGGTGCCCTTAGTGCTTCTTTTTGCTGTTAGCATCTTCTTTTAACCATTTCACTGGAGATTAGTACCTCTATAGAGGATGTATTAATACATGAAAAAGAAATTGAAGTGAAATTCAAGGTAGCCCAATTTCACTACGTGGCAATAAATTCAGCAAGAAAGATTTATTGTAAAGAAAAGACTAAGATGAATGGAATCGTCACCTTGGGTGAGTTCAACTTATTAAACAAGCAAACTTAAAACACTTAAATGAGAGGTTAATTATAATTCTTTGCTTTAAAATAGCCTCTGCTTTATAAAAAAGATTCCAGTTACAACTGTTTAACAGACATAAAATCTTTGGGTTTAAAGCATACTTTAGGGAGTTACCTGGTGGTACAGAGTCTAAGACTCCATGCTCCCAGTGCAGGGGGCCCAGGTTCAATTTCTGGTCAGGGAACTAGATCCCACATGCTGCAACTAAGTGTCTGCATACCACAGCTAAAGATCCTGCACACCACAGTGAGATCGGAGATCACGTGTGCGGCAACTAAGACCCAATGCAGCCAAATAAGTCAATACATAATTTTTAAAATAATAAAATATGCTTTAACTTAACAAAATGTATTTTATATGTTTTACATATTTCAAGAATATACCTAAAGAAAACCTTACCTGTGTCATGGGGGGAGCTAGATGACTAAAATTATGGTTATTTTATTTCTATGGTTGCAAGGCCTATCCAGAAGCAAAAGTTCGATGATTTAGGTTTTCAACATTAACTTTATCTAATTTCATACCAGACTCTTCTTTGTATCATTCAAGTCTATAAGCAGAAAAAATAATGTGGGTCACAGATGAAAAGAAAATCTTATTTTCCATAACTACAAAACAGAAAGCAAGAATCACACATGTCAGAATCCCTGTATTCCAGAATTAGATGGATATTTCTGTAAGCTAGCTAATAACCTTGGACAACATTAACTTTCCAAACGAAATCCTTGAAATGATAAAAGGAAATACTTCAAAAGACAAAAATACTTTAAAGTCACAAGTATCTCTATTTGGAACTACCATTATAAAGTCTTAATAATAATCTTTCATCCAGAAACACAGTACTTAGTAAAAAACTGTGGCATCAAGTTTTTACATTCCTTTTCAGTTATAGTCAACAAATGCCATTTGTTCTACGAAGATGTGATATGTGAGGTGTTTGCCATGGGAATTACATGATTATCCTAGCCCCCTTGGAGTTTAAGCCTAGAAGAAAAACATCCAAATGGGAATAATCCCAGAGCCACACAGCATGTCACAGGTGGGCCCAAGAGGGGTCTGGGGGTTACATTAGTCAGAAGAGAAGAGGTGGGATGGGGCTGGGGTTACAAAGAAGGGCTTCATACTAGGTGGCATTTGAACTACACCAAAAAAGACAGAACAGGTATACTAGATTTAGACAAGAGTGATACAGAAGGAGGGAGGGAGGAAGGAAGGAAAAAGAAAATGGGAAGGGGCAAAGTGCCCTTTTCTGTTGTTTTGACTTTTTATTGGAAAATCCCAAGCTTTTATTAGAAAGAATAGTGTAATAAATCACATACCTACATTCCACTTCAACAGTTACCAACACATGAACAACCTTGTTTCATCCCTTTTCTCACTCACTCCCATGTTCCACTCTCCTATGAGATTATTTTGAGGCAAATCCCAGATACAACATCATTTTATCAGTAAGGATTCCAGTATATTTCTTTAAAAGATAAAGACTCATTTTCTTTTACTTACTGTGATACCTGTTTTCATATTTATTTAACAAGCTGTCTTAAGTGCTTTACAGATACCAATTCATTTAATTCTCAAAATGATCCTAAAGGTAGTTACTATTATTCCAATCATTTCACAGATGAGGACACTAAAGCCCAGAAGGCTAAGTAACTTGCCCAAGATTGGCCAGCTAGAAAGTAACAAGACAGAATTTTGAACCCAGTGTTCAAATTCAGATCAATGCTCTCATACATTGCACAACTCTATACTGTCAGTAAATACTTGGTTTACTTCTTCAGAGTCTAGTCATAACTTATGCAAGAGTCATTTTTACATCCTATGTGTTCCAACCTGTCTTCAAAAAGGGACAGTTAGTCCTTCCATCAAGTAGGAAAAGATAAAATTGCTTGCTTATTCCAAGGGAATAACACTGGCCTTTTTAGTAGCTTTAGCACATGTAATTCAAACAAAGCAATCATGAACTCCAGAAATTGCAGAATAAATGCAAGAATAGCAAGTCATTCAGACTCACTAACTATATATATGTATTTGACAAGTAATGAGCTATTTGAATATCATATTTTGATGACAAAAGCATGGAATTCTCAAACTACTTTTGAAAATCCAGTCTTATCGATTATACCACTGTATACCTTCTCACTGCAACATAGAAATGTAAGAACTCTCAGACACTACTGAAACATTTTGACTTGAACAAATGCCACAATTAATTTACTTTTAAGGAATCTGATGGTTTTCCCAATTCTTTCAAACAAGAGATTAACTGAATTAACTTAATTACTAAAATATGCTTACATATGTATATATACATATCTATACACTATTTATACATATATATAAATGGCATCCAAGTTTATGTCTGAGCACCTATGTATCTGAAAAATACATAAAGGGTTTGTATATTCTGTGTATGGATGTGACATGATTTTAAAATACAGAAAAACTAATATCTGATTAAGAATTTTTTAAATTGAGTTCACATTAAGTTTTAAGATGAGTTCCAGAAAAAGAACTGTCTACCATAAAGTACTAAATAATGTACTTAAATAACTACTTTAACTGTGATAAGAGGCCTTCTCACATTCCTTTCCTGCAGTCAAGTGACACTCAGGAGAAAAACAGAAACATTCTTAGTTTTGAAAACACAGTAATAATGTCATATAATGAGAGGTTTAACATAAATGTGCCTCTAGTTTGGATTAGGGCAAAATCCATTAGGAAGTAAAGGAAATAGCTCCTAAAGGAAAGATTTGTTAATACTATGAGGAATGCTTATTTTACTGTCACTGAAAAGATAAAAAATACTATTTTTTCTTACTTTCTGGAGAAAGGAAAAGTGTATAACTTTTCACATGTTTTAAGCCTAATAGTTAACATCTGGCATTTTCACAGCTTCTAGAGCATAACGACTGTTCTTCAGAACAAAAGGGTTGAATACTTCTTTAGGAAATGTAGGCTTTTCACTCCCAAAACTATCTGTTCTTTGCTTGGGGCCAATTTCTCACAACTTTATGTTGCTATTTGCAATGCCAATTCTCAACTCAAGAGACACAATTAATGCTGTCATCTCCAAGGCTTTGTCTCTTCCCCCTGAGCAATACTGATCCCCCATGCCTTGCTTCACCTTTCCTTAAGTCCATAGACCTAACCATCCTGTAACCTATCATATAATTTACTTATTTATTACACCAATTGCTTACCTGTCTCTGCAGTTAGAATGCGAGTTCCTAGAAAATAAGAATCCATGATCCCTTTATTGGCTTTGTTCTCTAGTTCTTAAAATATTGTCTGATACATAGTAGGTGTTCAATAAATGTCTGTTGAATTGGGGGTTTTAAACACATGTATATCTGTGGTGGATTCATTTTGATATTTGGCAAAACTAATACAATTATGTAAAGTTTAAAAATAAAATAAAATTTAAAAAAAATAATAAATAAATAACATTAATAGTAATGTTTTATGTCAAGCATGTATGGAAATGTGGAACCTATTACAGGTCAGGCATCAAGCTGTGTGCTGTATATCCATTTTAAAAACTCTTAACAGACTGGGGAAATACATACAATTTTACTGATGAGAAACATGTCACCTACAGAGATCAAGTAACTTCACAGCAAGTAAAGCTCATTCAAGATATTTTCACCTTGAAGTATGACTCAACTTGATTTCTTAAAGGACTATTTCATTATATCTTTAAATATCCAAACACATCCAGTAAGTACAACATGTGAGTTATAAAAAAATAAAATGAGTTATAAATAAAATCTGAGTTAAAGTTTGTCAAGTGTCTTCACAAATTATGTCAAACACAAGACTCAGACCCTAATAATTATAGAATTACTTTGCTCCTCTTTGCTATGATTATACTTCTTCCTCAGTCTTAACATCAGAAGAATAATTTCTGTAATCCTTTCCAATTTATAACACGCTTTACAAATATTATCAAATTTATCTATCATTTAAAAAATACATCTATAATTCTTACTCTTCAACTGACTCCAAAGTGAGAACATCTTACCCAAATTGGACCTGAATGAGACAGATACTCAAAAAGAGACTTCTTAAGTAGCAATTTCTATAAATTTTCAGAACAGATAATAGTTTCCAAATTTTCTCTTTTATAAAGAAAGAGACTAGGAAAAAAGCAACATAGTTCTACAAACTGAGTTGGAGTACAACTGGGGCCTGGTCAGCATGCCAAAATTGGTGGAAGCCATCCTCCTATTGTTCCAGTTACTAACATCTTGACTTCACTTTTCCTAGGAAATGCTAATAGGAAAATAAACAGAAAAATTTTCCAACTAAGAATCATGCCTTCATTCTTCCATAAATTACTCATTTTGCTTTTTTTTTATATGTATTTTTTTTATTGAAGTTTAGTTGACTTACAATGTTTCAGATGCACAGCAAGGTGATTCAGTTATACAAATACACATAAATTATTTTTTAAATTATTTTCCATCATAGGTTATTACAAGATATTGGTTACAGTTCCCTATGCTGCTGCTGCTGCTAAGTCACTTCAGTCGTGTCTGACTCTGTGCAACACCACAGACGGCAGCCCACCAGGCTCCCCCATCCCTGGGATTCTCCAGGCAAGAACACTGGAGTGGGTTGCCATTTCCTTCTCCAATGCATGAAAGTGAAAAGTGAAAGTGAAGTCTCTCAGTCATGTCTGACTCCTAGAGACCCCATGGATTGCAGCCTACCGGGCTCCTCCGTCCATGGGATTTTCCAGGCAAGAGTACTGGAGTGGGGTGCCATTGCCTTATACTATACAGTAAACCTTTCTTGTTGCATATCTATTTTTTAACCAGAAATCTAGCATTTTATTCATACTAAGTCAAAGAAGTAGAATCAAACTGTCATAATTTTTTATTTTGGCAAAACCTCATAAGTTTTCTAAGACATATATTGTACAAATTAACATAAGTGTATACAAAAGCTTTTCTACAATAATTGATAAAGGCTTTAGAAAGAACATCAAAAAAAAAAAGATGGAGAAATTAGAGAACATAAACGAAATAAAATGGGATCATTGAATATGAAATAGAAAAAGTGAAACAAATTAGATAAAAATAAAAGATCATCATATAGTCCAGGTGTTTTTAAACATGACTGCTCATTAGAAACATATCTGGAGCTCTGGAGAAAAAAGCAATACCTGAGCATTTGTATTTTTTTAAAAAGTTTTAAGATAATTCTGAAATGCATATGGATTTTTAAAAGTGATTACAGGTTTTTCTATTAAACTGTAGCTTTGGTGATAGAGTTCTATTATTTTTCTGATGATCAATCTTGATATAGTGGTATTAAGTGAATAATACTTACATAATCACAATCAGATCAGATCAGTCACTCAGTCGTGTCCGACTCTTTGCGACCCCATGAATCGCAGCACGCCAGGCCTCCCTGTCCATCACCAAGCCCCGGAGTTCACTCAGACTAATGTCCACTGAGTCAGTGATGCCATCCAGCCATCTCATCCTCTGTCGTCCCCTTCTCCTCTTGCCCCCAATCCCTCCCAGCATCAGAGTCTTTTCCAATGAGTTAACTCTTCGCATAAGGTGGCCAAAGTACTGGAGTTTCAGCTTTAGCATCATTTCTTCCAAAGAAATCCCAGGGCTGATCTCCTTCAGAATGGACTGGCTGGATCTCCTTGCAGGCCAAGGGACTCTCAAGAGTCTTCTCCAACACCAAAGTTCAAAAGCATCAATTCTTCAGCGCTCAGCCTTCTTCATAGTCCAACTCTCACATCCATACATGACCACAGGAAAAGCCATAGCCTTGACTAGACGGACCTTTGTTGGCAAAGTAATGTCTCTGCTTTTGAATATGCTGTCTAGGTTGGTCATAACTTTCCTTCCAAGGAGTAAGCGTCTTTTAATTCCATGGCTGCAGTCACCATCTGCAGTGATTTTGGAGCCCAGAAAAATAAAGTCTGACACTGTTTCCCCATCTATTTCCCATGAAGTGATGGGACCAGATGCCATGATCTTAAGTTTTCTGAATGTTGAGCTTTAAGCCAACTTTTTCACTCTCCTCTTTCACTTTCATCAAGAGGCTTTTTAGTTCCTCTTCACTTTCTGCTATAAGGGTGGTGTCATCTGCATATCTGAGGTTATTGATATTTCTCCCAGCAATCTTGATTCCAGCTTGTGTTTCTTCCAGTCCAGCGTTTCTCATGATGTACTCTGCATATAAGTTAAATAAACAGGGTGACAATATACAGCCTTGACGTACTCCTTTTCCTATTTGGAACCAGTCTGTTGTTCCATGTCCAGTTCTAACTGTTGCTTCCTGACCTGCATACAAATTTCTCAAGAGGCAGGTCAGGTGGTCTGGTATTCCCATCTCTTTCAGAATTTTCCACAGTTGATTGTGATCCACACAGTCAAAGGCTTTGGCATAGTCAATTAAGTTTCCTTAATTATTTGGGGTTTCATTTCTGTAGGTCTTTTCCTTCTCTTGTGTTTCCTGCCTAGAGAAGTTCCTTTAACATTTGTTGTAAAGCTACTTTGGTGGTGCTGAATTCTCTTAACTTTTGCTTGTCTGGAAAGCTTTTGATTTCTCCATCAAATCTGAAGGAGAATCTTACTGGTTAGAGTATTCTTGGTTGTAGGTTCTTCCCTTTCATCACTTTAAATATATCATGCCATTCCTTTCTGGCTTGTAGAGTTTCTGTTAAGAAATCAGCTGATAGCCTGATGGAAGTTCCCTTGTATGTTATTTGTCATTTTTCCTTTGTTGCTTTTCATATTTTATCTGCCTTTAATTTTTGCCAGTTTGATTACTGTGTGTCTCAGTGTGTTCCTCCTTGGGTCTATCCTGGTTGGAACTCTCTGTGCTTCCTGAACTTGGTTGACTATTTACTTTCCCATGTTAGGGAAGTTTTCAGCTAATTATCTCCTCAAATATTTTCTCAGGTCCTTTCTCTCTCTCTTCTCCTTCTGGGACCCCTATAATGTAAATGTTTGTGTGTATAATGTTGTCCCAGGGGTCTCTTAGGCTCTCTTCATTTCTTTTCATTCTTTTTTCTATATTCTGTTCTATGGCAATGATTTCCACCATTCTGTCCTCCAGGTCATTTATCTGTTCTTCTGTCTCAGTTATTCTGCTATTGATTCCTTCTAGTGTATTCTTCATCTCTGTTTGTTTCTTCTTTAGTTTTTGTAGGTCTTTGGTAAACATTTATTTCATCCTCTCAATCTTCGCCTCCATTGTATTCCCGAGATCCTGGTTCATCTTCACTATCATTATTCTGAATTCTTTTCTGGAAGGTTGCCTATCTTCATTTCATTTAGTCGCTTTTATGAGGTTTTATTTTGTCCCTTCATCTGGAACATAGCTTTCTGCTTTTAATTATGATTAACTTTCTGTACTATGGTTTTTGCTTTATCTGCTGTGAGACTGTGCTTCTTCTTGCTTCTTCTGTCTGCCCTCTGATGGATGAAGCTAACAGGCTTGTGTAAGCTTCTTGATGGGAGGGACTGGTGATGGCAAAAACTGGGTCTTGCTCTGATGGGCAGGGTCTTGCTCAGTAAAGTTTTAGTTGCAATTATCTGCTGATGGGTGGGGTTTCACTCTCTCCCTGGAGGGTTTGGCCTGAGGCAACCCAGCCATAAGGTTAATGGCAAACTCCAAGAGGGTTTATGCCAAAGTGGAACCTTCCAGTGCCACTGTCCCTGTAGTGAGCCCTTGCCAACCCACGCCTCCACAGTGGGCCCTCCAACACTAGAAGGTAGTGAAATTCAACTTTCTGTTACAAAACAGTATGCTCCTAAATCCTGTAAAAATCATCCTCATTCCTTAAGACCTAACTCAAATGTAACAATCTCTGTCATTTCCCCTGACCTTCCCTCAACCCTCCACAAAGTTTTATCATCTGTCCAATTCTCCACACACTCACCACACAACTGATTTTCCTGGTGGGCTATTAGCCATCCACATAAGAGCAAAAGCCATAGCTCAGACCTACATGGTACCTAGCTTAGCAAATGTGGCTAAACTGAATAAAGAATATACTACTTATGAAATCCACAAAATTAATCTTCCTGGAGAAAATATTTAAATAACACATGAACTTTGACTTATTAGAGGATTACATTTTAAACATCCTCTTTGGCAGCTAAAAATCAAAACAGCAACAACCAAATACTTAAACAAAATGGGAAAATTGGGATACAGAAGTTACATAGTGATTGATATTACACTAAGGCACTGGCTGTCAAAGGAGGGCAGTCTGGAAATTATTGACGATATTTCACAGTGACTGCAGAACCAGGAATGTTAAACATCCTGAATTAGGAGAGAGTCCTATACACTGAACATCTACCCCACATCCTGTTAATTTTCTAATCAAACTTTCTACACCTCCATATAGATGAAGCTATCTGAGCTGGAGTCTAATTCTGCTTTATATACAAACAAGAATTTAAGCAATACATTGGATTTTCTCAGAATAAAACTACCATGTAAATTGAGAGAAGACTGTACTTTATTTTTGGAATTTCATGAAGAACTGTTTAATATTTGGTAAAATCAGATCCCTAACAGCAACATACCCATCTGTTCTTAGGGCTCCAGGAATTGAGCACAGAATACATACATGACTGTGTATTGTATCTATACAATATCTATAATTAAAAGATGCTTACTCCTTGGAAGGAAAATTATGACCAACCTAGACAGCATATTCAAAAGCAGAGACATTACTTTGTCAACAAAGGTCCATCTAGTCAAGGCTATGGTTTTTCCAGTGGTCACGTATGGATGTGAGAGTTGAACTATAAAGAAAGCTGAGAGCCGAAGAATTGATGCTTTTGAACTGTGGTGTTGGAGAAGACTCTTGAGAGTCCCTTGGACTCCAAGGAGATCCAAATAGTCCATCCTAAAGGAGATTAGTCCTGAGTGTTCCTTGGAAGGACTGATGCTAAAGCTGAAACTCCAATACTTTGGCCACCTGATGCAAAGTGCTGACTCATTTGAAAGGACCCTGATGCTGGGAAAGATTGAGGCCAGGAGGAGAAGGGGACGGCAGAGGATGAGATGGTTGGATGGCATCAGCAACTCACTGGACATGAATTTGGGTAAACTTCGGGAGTTGGTGACGGACACGGAGGCCTGGCATGCTGTGGTTCATGGGGTCACAAAGAGTTGGACACGACTGAGCAACTGAACTGAATTGAATATACAACTGTGTATTGCCCATTTCTAAACAATGGGCACCAGTTCCTCCCTGACCTCCACCCCAAACCTCCATCCCAAACAACCCTCTCTGCCCCACCACTTAGGACAATATCCAGTGCAAACTGGATATTTTTACTTTTATTAATAGCATATATTTTTGAGTACAGAAAACATTCTATATCTCTTGATACATAATCTGTTTTGCAAAGTAATTGGTATATAATAAGTGTTCAATAGAAACCATTTTACTGAAGCTCAACTCTTTACTTCCTATTTCAGGCAACTAGCATGAACCTTCTACAGAACAGTGAACAATACACAAGAGACTTCAAAAGTATACAAGTCCCAAATGAGAAAAAGACTCCCAGATCATCAGCTAGTTCACAATTAAAATATAATCACATTAGTTTTCAACTGGTTCCACCTAACATTTTCAGTCATGTTTTCTTAATGAGGATATAGTAAGAGTCCACAAAAATTATATATATGTCACCAATTTTACTTTAAACCAGTAAGGAATATAGGGGGCAATTTATGTCAAACAGATACTAGTTAATATTTTCATAACAATGAAAAACATAGTGATAGCAAATATACAAGTATTTAAATAGGTTCTGAAGCAAGCCATCAGAACTGATAGCAAAAATAGTTCTTCAAAGCACATTTGTCTTCTTAGGTACTATTAATACATATTCACTTCTAGTAACTCCCACCAATGGTACCTAATTATGGCTTTATGATCAAAATGACTAGTGAAGAAAGCTGAATATCAGATATGAGCTGCTGTACATAAAATTACAGGACATGTCAGGACTTTCCATATTAAAAACAATTAACTTGAATTAGCAGACATAAACTACTATATGGGCTTCCCAGATGGAGGCTGACATAAAGAATCCACCTGCCAAAGCAGGAGATGCAAGAGATGCAGGTTCAATCCTTGGGTCAGGAAGATTCCCTGAAGTAGGAAGTGGCAACACAGTCTGGTATTCTTGCCTGGAAAATTCCATGACAGAGGAGCCTGGCAGGCTACAGTCCATGGGACCACAAAGAGTTGGATATGACTGAGTGACTGAGCACAGACACACACCCAAACTACCATATATATAACATAGATAAACAACAAGGTCCTGCTGTATAGCACAGGGAACTATATTCAATATCCTGTTATAAACCCTCAAGGAAAAGAGTATGAAAAAGAATATATATATATATATACACACATATATAGCATTCACTTTGCTGTACACCAGAAACTAGCAACATTGTAAATCAACTACAATTTTAAAAAAATTAACTTGAGCCTATGTAAAGTTATGTTTCCACCTTTAACTATTTGAAGGTTAAATTAAACTGAAAGTAATTGTTAATATGTTGATTTCTATCCTGAGGTAGCACAAAACATTTATCACCTATAAGCATCAGTTTTAATTTCTCAGACAATAAAAATAAGGTATGGCAGTAAAATATTGTAGTGATAATAACTCAGCATCATACCTCCATGAGAACTAATGATTATAATTCATGACATGAATTCATTTACAATTAAGTAAATGGAAAAAGAGAAAATAAACAACCAGAAAATTTCAGGTCAAGAGCTTATGTTTCTTTGTAGATATGGGTGCAGGAAAAACGTGGCTAGAATAAACTAAAGAAAAGGGATGATTCTAGAATGAAGCAACACAATTCAATAGTTAACTACAAATGACAGATACAACTATCTGCTTCCCTGTGAGGAAATGCCTCTGAAAAGACAAACTCAAGCAAGAGTGAAATTCACACACTGGAGAAGCTATCTTGGGGAACAGGATTTGGCCAGATCCTATGTGGCCAAGCAGTGAGCAAGCAAATGACAGTTCCTCAGGCACGTTCAGGGCAGCAACAGATAGGGGAGCACAAAGGAAATAGCACTTGGGCTATGTGCCAGTTGTTTTCACATACCGTAATTCAAAGGGGAACACGGTACTTTGTAGCCAAAAGCATTCACAAAACTTTTTTTTCCGTAAGACCAAATACATGATGTTCAAATACACAGCCTCAAAAAAATCTCATGTAGTAACAATTAGCCCCTGCAACTGTAGTTTGAGAAATTATATAAAGGACACCAGGAAGTTTCTTTTGTCTTTTCTCATACTGCAATTGCTCTATCAATGAAAGACAAAATAAAAAATTACATTTTTTAAAAGATAGAGGCTACTCCTTGCTTAATAAAACAAGCCACAGTTGCCAATATGTACTGATATACAAGAGAGCTAATTCTTTTTTCCTTTCTGGCAGAAAAAATTGCCTAGATTATGACATCTCTAACTCAATTACACATGTCTACAAAGATGCCATTAAAGAGGTGGATTTGAGCATTTCAAATAGATCTGGCAAGAAGTTACTTCTTGCTCAAAATTTTCCACTCATTCAGGCAATGTGCAGACTACAGTGTCAAGGTTGAAAACAGGAAAAATCACTTGGCTTGGCACCAAGTACTTCAGTGTGTTTTGGTTTCTAACCCTTGGCCTGGGCAAGCCAGAGAGATGGATGCCTGGCATGCCAAGAGCTGAGCACAGGACACCACTCCACACTCTCACCATGGAGGGTGGGTCCCAGGGAGTGAACCAAAGAATTCTAAAACTCGTTAGCTCTAAAAGTTTCTGTGTCTTAGGAAGCAACATTTATTCAACCAAGAAGCACTTTTTAAAAAAATTTTAATTGGATGATAATCGCTTTATAATGCTGTATTGGTTTCTGACATACAATGACATGAATCAGCCAAAAATATACATATGTACCCTCCTTCTTGAACCTCCTGCCCACTGCTCCATGCCATCCTACCCTTCTAGGTTCTTATAGAGAACCGGGTTGAGCTCCCTATGTTATAAAGCAACTTCCCACTAGCTATCTATTTTATACATGATAATGTACATGTTTCAATGCTACTCTCTCAATTCATCCCACCCTCTCCTTCCCCCGCTGTGTCCACAAGTCTGTTTTCTGTGTCTCTATTCCTGCGCTACAAATGGGTTCGTCAGTACCATCGATTTCATATATCTACAAATATCGTATAAGAAGCACTTTTTAAAGAAATGCTTCACCACCAACATTCTTAACAGTATGGGGGATGATACTGGGTGGAAAAACACAAACATCAGTCATGCCTGAAGAGTAATTCATGAGTTACAGCCAATATGAAGAAGTTTGGGGAATAATTAACCAATGTATTTTATTAACTTCTTACAACTTACATATACATATGAGTGACATATGATAAAAAATATTTTTCTAAAGTCTGAGAGCTTTTCCAATGAGTATAAAACACAGGAAAGTGTGTGTTTAAATAACAATGTTTTTTTTTCTTAGCTGTTTGTAAAATAATGGTGCATCTTAAAATTGTGGCATCTTTGACAGCATATAGGAACTATACAAATGTGCCATTTATGATCAAAGGTAATCACTGAAGTAAGAACCCAAAAATGCCAAACACTGGGATGATAAGAATTCCTTCGACACTTAAGCATGTAAATTTGAGGCCTGTTAATAATTTCCAAAGTGGGACTTCTCAGGTGGCACAGTGGATAAGAATCCACCTGGCCAGACATGGGTTCCATCCCTGGTCCAGGAAGATTCCACATGCTTTAGGGCAAATAAGCCAGTGTGCCACAAGCACTGAACCCACCCTACAGGGCCTGAGAGCCACAACTACTGAAGCTCACTCACCTAGAGCCTGAGTTCCACAACCAGAGAAGCCACCGCAGTGGGAAGTCCGTGCACTGCAATAAAGAGCAGCCCCCACTCGCCGCAACTAGAGAAAGCTCTCTCAAAGCAACAAAGACCCAGTGCAGCCAAAAATAATCAATAATGTGTAAAACAGACAGCTAGTGGGAAGCTGCTATATGACACAGTCTGGTATTCTGTGACAACCTAGAGGGGTGGGATGGGAGTGGAGAGGGAGGTTCAAGAAGGAGGGAATATATATATATAATTATGGCTGATTTGCATTGTTTTATTGCAGAAACCAATACAACATTATAAACCAATTATCCTCCAATTAAAAAAGAAAAAATAATTTCCAAACTGAATTATACATATGAAGCATACATTATTCCACGAAGAAGTCAGGTTTAAATAAAAGCAAATTCAAAGAAAATGCAGAAAAAATACAATATGAAAAGTATATGAGAAATATGTTAGGTACATCTAACCTTAGTTTAGGATTAACATGAAAATGAGGCCATGCACCCAGTATCCCCCCACAGCACAATACTTCAGTATCTATTAGCAGAAGAATCCTGGCCTGGATGAGTCATGGATACAACTGAGTAAAGCCTAAAACAGATTTGACCTCTATAATTCGAATACTGGAGGCTCGAAATGTGAGTTTTTTTAGGGGAACTCCATGGCAGTCCAGTGATTAGGACTGCACACCTCCACTGCAGGGGGCAGGAGTTCAAACCCTGGTCAAGGAACTGAGATCCCACATGCCATGGAGGCCAAGCAAAAATAAAAAATGAAATATAAATGATTTCAAAAAATAAAATACAGGTTTTTTAATGAAATGAAGTAATCATAGTGGGGATAGGAAGACGGGGATTCTTCAGTTACTTAACCAGTAACCATTTCCACAACAGACTAGTCAGTTATTTCAAATTTGAAAAGCCATCATCTCTCATGTGAATACAAGTTTGGTTCAGATCCATTCTAAGCCTGATCTTCAGCTCACTTGTCCTTTTGGGAGGCCTTTCCTGAAAGTATGACTCCTTTCCATGTCCAAATTATTTCAGGCTCTTCTCCACATGCTATGTAGAGTTCCTGCTGACTTCAAAGCCTGCACTCCATGTGTGGTTACACACATGGTGGAAAACTTTTTAAATGTTTGGCCTTTGTTGAAACTTACACTCACCTAAGCTTTTAAGAGGAGAGTGAAAAGGTTGGCTTAAAGCTCAACATTCAGAAAACAAAGATCATGGCATCTGGTCCCATCACTTCACGGGAAATAGATGGGGAAACAGTGGAAACAGTGTCAGACTTTGTTTTTTTGGGCTCCAAAATCACTGCAGATGGTGACTGCAGCCATGAAATTAAAAGACGCTTACTCCTTG